>NW_021278172.1:0-1377 GCF_002162155.2 Triticum dicoccoides | reverse complement strand
CACGGTATCCCCACGGGTGTCGCCTTACCTTTCCCCGGGACCGTTTGCGCCTTTTGGCACACGTATATGACAGTGTCGCTAGCATCCATATGATAAGGAGCCCGGGCTGACATGGCTAGTCGTAAACCCAAAGTGGCACAGACTTACAGGGACAGGCATCCATGACCCAGCATCGAACGTGTCGGTCATCAGCGAGTGAATCCAGGCTGTAGCACTGGGCTAGCAGGACTCCGGTGAACCGGGCTGTAGCGGGCTAACAGGACTCCGGTAATCATCGCGTGACATTTCCCCGAAGGGACAGACACAGGAACGAAGAAGGACACATGCCGGCCAGCCTAAGTGTTCCGGAGCAGTAGCAAGCTACCATGGCTCAGTGAAACACTAGGAGACATTTCCCCGTAAGAGAGGCTACTAAAGATAAACAACTAGATAGTTAGATCCCACACATACCAAGCATTTCAATAACATACACACAATATGCTCGATATGTGCAAATACAACATGGCATCACAACATGACTCTACGACTCAAGTAATTTATTCAATAGGCTCCGAGGAGCGAGATATTACAAACATGGGTCTCATGACCCAACAATCAGAGCATACAAATCAAAGCACAAGCGGAAGCTATCATGTCTGGGTACAGACATCTATAACTGAAAAGGGCTGAGAAGCCTGACTATCTACCAGATCCTGCCGGGGCACAAGATCGTAGCTGAGGTATCAAGCTAAACGTCGAAGTCCACGCGAAACTACTAGTGAGACTGAAGTCTCTCTGCAAAACATAAAATAGGCAAACGTGAGTACAAATGTACCCAGCAAGACTTACATCAGATCTATCTACATATGCATCATTATCAACAAGGGGGTGGAGGGGTTTGACTGCAGCAAGCCAGCTTTGACTCGGTGGCTATCCTGAACTATGACTGCAAGTAACTCTTTTGAAGTGGCGCACACGAGTCCACATATTCACCAACCAATACACCACTATGGATCCGCTCCCGTCTCCCTACGAGAACGCCATCCATAGCACTCACGCTTATCTTGCGTATTTTAAGGTATCCACTTTCACTTGTCTATGAACTGATATAAGCAACCCAGAAGTCCTTTTCCGCGGACACGGCTATTCGAATAGATGATGTTAACCCTGCAGGGGTGTACTTCTTCACACACGCTCTCACCACTTACCGCCGTTTACACGACATGTACTCGGCAACCTTCAAGCGGAAGCCCAACGTGGGTGTCGGCCACGACCTACCTAATCACCTAAGTCTCTAGTCCAGGTTTATCGCCTATTCGGGTTCCATCCATGAGGAGATCCGGCCGGAGTTTCGCTCACAGCCCCAAACGATGTGAACAGGGTTCCGTGACACCAAAC
>NW_021278171.1:0-1163 GCF_002162155.2 Triticum dicoccoides | reverse complement strand
GTAGCTCCGTTTTGGGCATATGATATATCAAAATCTTCGTCTCGACATGTACATCATTTCATTCCATTGCATCATTTGCATTTGAGGTCATCTTGACGCCCAAAATGCTGTTAGAAGGAGGCTTCGTGAGTTAAATTGCAGATCCGTTAGTTCATCATGCACTTTTGTCATTTTTGCTATGTTTAATTCGTGCATCATATGCCTGTGCCCCTTTGGAATATATTGTGAAGCATTTTGTCTTCTTTCCAGAGGTGCCACCCATGCATTTTTAGGATGTGTGTGTTGTCTTGTGCAAGCTTGCGAAGTAGGGTACCTGAGAATGCAGATTTCAGGGACTTAGTGATTTTCACTAAGTCTGGGATATTTTAGTTCATGATGCTATATGTCCAGCTTGTTTCCTAGCGATCCGTGCCTCTTTTCGGGATGATCAGTAAGGGAGTTTTGATATTTAAGTTAATCTCTATCCATCCATGTCTTTGTTGGCATTTGTGGAGTGCCCTAGGTTGACTCAATCGAGCTCAACTTTTGCTTCGTTGTTAATCTGGGCAGATCGTCAACTTGTTTGCGATTTCGCCGATGCTACCGTTAGCGTTCCATGCATGCTATGCCTTTGTTCTTGCCATGAGTAGCTAGAACTTTGTGCCTTCTTGCTGGTTATATGCTTTCCTTTCAATGACTTGCACCATAGTGAGTGCATCGAGCTCGTTTACATGCCTTCGTGAGTTATATTTCAGCATGTCTCAGTTTTCACTAAGTCTGAAAACTGATTGTGTCCGAGCGATGTTCGTGAGCTCGGTAGAGTATTTTGTGAACCCTTTTGGCCCCAGGTCACTTTGGGTGTTTTGTTAAGCTTGTTGAGTAGCTCCATGCCATGTTCTTACTTGTCATGTTCAGGTTTTGTATCATGTTGTTTTGCTGCTCCGAAGAGAGCATCGTGATCTGAAATTTCAGACTAGTGTTAATTTCACTAAGTCTGAAATCTGTTTTGCATTTGCGTTTTAGCCATGCTTGTTTGAACCTCTTAATGGATGAATTTGCCTATGGCTCAGTGCTAGTGTTTTGTCAACCATCTTGTGTACATCACTGCCATATATTTTGTTTTCATGTTTGGTGGCTGTAGCATGTTCATTTTGTTGCATTTAGATGCCTACTTGCTGTAAATC
>NW_021278170.1:0-967 GCF_002162155.2 Triticum dicoccoides | reverse complement strand
ATTCTTGAGGAAAGGTTGTATGTGATACAACCGGAAGGTTTTGTCTATCCTGAAATATGCTAATAAGTATGCAAAGCTCCAGCAATCCTTCTGAGGACTGGAGTGAGCATCTCGGAGTTGGAATGTATGCTTTGATGATGATCAAAGATTTTGGGTGTATACAAAGTTTATGAGAAACTTGTATTTCCAAAGAAGTGAGTGGGAGCACTATAGAATTTCTGATGAGTATATGTTGTTGACATATTAATGATCAGAAATGACGTAGAATTTCTGGAAAGCATATAGGGTTATTTGGAAAGTGTTTTCAATGGAAAACCTGGATTAAGCTACTTGAACATTGAGCATCAAGATCTATAAGGATAGATCAAAATGCTTAATAATACTTTCAAATGAGCACATACCTTGACATGATCTTGAAGGTGTTCAAGATGGACCAGTCAAAGAAGGAGTTCTTGCCAGAGTTGTAAGGTATGAAGTTAAGACTTAAAGCTCGACCATGGCAGAAAAGAGAGAAAGGACGAAGGTCGTCCCCTATGCTTTAGACGTAGGCTCTACAGTATGCTATGCTGTGTACCGCACCGAAAGTGTGCCTTGCCATGAGTCAGTCAAGGGGTACAAGAGTGATCCATGAATGGATCATAGGACAGCGGTCAAAGTTATCCTTAGTAACTAGTGGACTAAGGAATTTTCTCAATTATGGAGGTGGTAAAAGAGTTCGTCGTAAAGGGTTACGTCGATGCAAGCTTAACACCTATCCGGATAGCTCTGAGTAGAGATACCGGATACGTATAATGGAGCAACAATTTAGAATAGCTCCAAGTAGAACAGTTATTTGGAATAGCTCCAAATAGAGCGTGGTAGCTACATCTAGGAGATGACATAGAGATTTGTAAAGCACACACGGATCTGAAAGGTTCAGACCCGTTGACTAAAACCTCTCTCACAAGCAACATGATCAAACATAAAA
>NW_021278169.1:0-1003 GCF_002162155.2 Triticum dicoccoides | reverse complement strand
CCGCTGTTGGTTATTGACTGGAGAACGTCTCGGTCATGTCTGCATGTCTCCCGAACCCGTAGGGTCTACACACTTAAGGTTCGATGACGCTAGGGTTATAAAGGAAGCTTGTATGTGGTTACCGAATGTTGTTCGGAGTCCCGGATGAGATCCCGGACGTCACGAGGAGTTCCGGAATGGTCCGGAGGTAAAGATTTATATATAGGAAGTCCTGTTTCGGCCATCGGGACAAGTTTCGGGGTCATCGGTATTGTACCGGGACCACCGGAAGGGTCCCGGGGGCCCACCGGGTGGGGCCACCTGCCTCGGGGGGCCACATGGGCTGTAGGGGGTGCGCCTTGGCCTACATGGGCCAAGGGCACCAGCCCCAAGAGGCCCATGCGCCTAGGGAACCCTAGAGGGAAGAGTCCTCAAAGGGGAAGGCACCTCCGAGGTGCCTTGGGGAGGATGGACTCCTCCCCCCTCTTGGCCGCCGCACCAGATGCCATCTGGAGGCTGGCCGCCGCCCCTTGGGGTGGGAAACCCTAAAGGGGGCGCAGCCCTCCCCTTCCCCTATATATATGAGGCCTAGGGGCTGCCCATAACACGCGATTTGATCTCTCGTTGGTGCAGCCCTGCCTCTCCCTCCTCCTCTTCTCCCATGGTGCTTGGCGAAGCCCTGCGAGATTACCACGCTCCTCCACCACCACCACGCTGTTGTGCTGCTGCTGGATGGAGTCTTCCTCAACCTCTCCCTCTCTCCTTGCTGGATCAAGGCGTGGGAGACGTCACCGGGCTGTACGTGTGTTGAACGCGGAGGTGCCGTGCGTTCGGCACTTGATCATCGGTGATCTGAATCACGACGAGTACGACTCCATCAACCCCGTTCACTTGAACGCTTCCGCTTAGCGATCTACAAGGGTATGTAGATGCACTCCCCTTTCTACTCGTTGCTGGTCTCTCCATAGATAGATCTTGGTGTTACGTAGGAAAATTTTTGAATTTCTGCTACGTTCCCCAACAG
>NW_021278168.1:14212-30104 GCF_002162155.2 Triticum dicoccoides | reverse complement strand
GAAACAAGAGATAGGGTTGATTTCGGACCCCTCCACCAAGGGCCACGAAATTCCCCCCTCTTCCTCCATATATACAGCCCTTAGGGCATCGTTTAGACTTTGGGTTTTGTTTAGATTAAAAGTTCGCCATAGCTGCAACTTCGCGTACTTCGTTTGTGTTCAACGACCAGACAAAGGCGTCACAGAACCCCACCTTGATCAATAAAGCTTTCATCTTATATTCGCAATATCTAGATTGCAATCTCAGTTTCTTGCTTGTTCTTCGTTTGCTCGCAGGAAACAGACCCTCGTGGTCAGGTTGATCGTGCTCCGGCGTGGTCAATAACCTCTCGGAGTTGGTTTAGCGATTGCTAAGGCGCGACGTCCTCGCACGTTCGTAGTCGGATCGTCAAAGTCGACTTCCACCAAAGCGATATCCATCATCTCATCGAAAGACGGGACACCTTTGCCTCTATCAGCATTCATCATTCTCATGTAGAGATGGAAGATCAGTACCTTTGTCATTACCTCTTATGATCAACTCAGATGATGATGAGGACATGACTACCTTGAATATGACCAAAAATATTGCATATATGCATATTTGTCAGGTGATTTCTAGTGCAAACTATTCAATAATCTATTTATGTTATCCAGAACAAAAATACTTCACACACTTTTGTGTTTTGTCTAATTGCAGGTGTATGGGACATTTGTACAATCCACATATGAAGATAAGGAAGAAAGAGATGTTTATTTGCTGTCCAAAAAGTTCTCTCACGTCACTTTTGGTCCAAGAGAAGATAGAGTCCAAGTCTCTCACGTTCTGGATTCAGATTCGGACTGCACAGACATACCTGACTCAAAACGCACACAAGTTTTTCATACGGACTCCGAATTGGGTGATTCTTTTTTTGTTGGAAACTAGATTTCGTGCACTTTCCAACCCAATTGGAATCACCTTCAAATTCGTCCGGAGCGTTGAGTTGTGGACGAAACAATCTGATGCTGCAGCAGAATTCGAGTCAAACTACAAGTCCAAAGGTGTTACATCACCTCCACTTGGGCCCATTGGCCTTGTACGACCTAGATTTAGTTTTAGGCTGCCTTGGGACGTCCTCCCACCTCCTTGGCCGCCACCCCTTGCTCCTATATAAGTAGATCCATCTAGTAGCTTTTCCTTGGGATTTGTTTAGTTAAAAGTTAGCCATTGCAACTTCGTGTACTTCGTTTGTGTCCAACGACCAGACCAAGACCGCTTACGGATCCCCACCTTTATCAATACTTCATATATACTCGCAATATTCAGATTGCTTTTATCATATTCTTGCTTGTTCTTCGATTGCTTGCAGGAATAGACCTTCGTGATCGGGACACCCTTTGCCTCTATCAAGTGGTATCAGTTTTCAGGTTGCTCGGTGAGGATACAAAGGACAGTTCATCTCCGTACGGAGGCCTTGATGGTCTTCCCTAGAAAGGTGATGAGGACATGACTACCTTGGATATGACCAAAAATATTGCATATATGCATATTTGTCAGGTGATTTCTAGTGCAAACTATTCAATAATCTATTTATGTTATCCAGAACAAAAATACTTCACACACTTTTGTGTTTTGTCTAATTGCAGGTGTATGGGACATTTGTACAATCCACATATGAAGATAAGGAAGAAAGAGATGTTTATTTGCTGTCCAAAAAGTTCTCTCACGTCACTTTTGGCCCAAGAGAAGATAGAGTCCAAGTCTCTCACGTTCTGGATTCAGATTCGGACTGCACAGACACACCTGACTCAAAACGCACACAAGTTTTTCATACGGACTCCAAATTGGGTGATTCTTTTTTTGTTGGAAACTAGATTTCGTGCACTTTCCAACCCAATTGGAATCACCTTCAAATTCGTCCGGAGCGTTGAGTTGTGGACGAAACAATCTGATGCTGCAGCAGAATCCGAGTCAAACTACAAGTCCAAAGGTGTTACATCACCTCCACTTGGGCCCATTGACCTTGTATGACCTAGATTTAGTTTTAGGCTGCCTTGGGACGTCCTCCCACCTCCTTGGCCGCCACCCCTTGCTCCTATATAAGTAGATCCATCTAGTAGCTTTTCCTTGGGTTTTGTTTAGATTAAAAGTTCGCCATAGCTGCAACTTCGCGTACTTCGTTTGTGTTCAACGACCAGACAAAGGCGTCACAGAACCCCACCTTGATCAATAAAGCTTTCATCTTATATTCGCAATATCCAGATTGCAATCTCAGTTTCTTGCTTGTTCTTCGTTTGCTCGCAGGAAACAGACCCTCGTGGTCAGGTTGATCGTGCTCCGGCGTGGTCAATAACCTCTCGGAGTTGGTTTAGCGATTGCTAAGGCGCGACGTCCTCGCACGTTCGTAGTCGGATCGTCAAAGTCGACTTCCACCAAAGCGAAATCCACCATCTCATCGAAAGACGGGACACCTTTGCCTCTATCAAGTGGTATCAGTTTTCAGGTTGCTTGGTGAGAATTTCCAGTTTTCCTAGATTAGATTTATTTTCTTACCTATTGTCCAAGAAAAAGCCACAAAAAAAGAGTTAGATCTATTCATCCTTGGTCCAAGCCAGTCTGAGCCTTTGCAATTTTCTTTTCATTGCTTGCATAGTTGAATTATCGGTTGCATCGTCGTGTCGAGTTGCTGGTCTTAGTGTCTAGTTCCTTTAGAGTTTCGAGTTCTGTTCACATTAGTCACGCAGCCGCTGCATCATTATCCCATCCGCTGTCCACCATCCAATCCACCAATTTCCACCACGTGCTACGCACTGTTTATTGTCATAATCATAGTTGAGGTCACTCACATCTTCGCCTGATCGAATCTGCATCTTATCTAGTTTGTCTTGGAAAGAGGGAGAAAAAGAAGATAAAGAAAAAAAGAGAGAGAAAAAAAAGATAGAAAAAAAAAGAGAAAAAAAGGAAAGAAAAAAAAAGAGAGAAGAAAAAAAATTGGATCTATCTAGAATCAATCTCGTACCTGAATTCGGATTGGAATCTGTTTTGTGCACTGTTCAGTAAAACAGGTGTATCTTTCTCATCCGAAGTCCGTTTTGGCTCCGTGAGTACTCAAATTGAAGATAGGGACGAGCCGCATCTAAATAGTTGCAGAAGCTAGTTCAATATTTGACACCTCAAAATCGGCTTCTAAATAGGTCTTTTTGCCCTCCGAAGTTCGTGAACACAGCTTGTTCCAATTTTTCAGGCCAGTTTTAGAATTCTTTGACTCCTCATATCAACTCGGAATTGAGTGATTCTTTTTGCATTGGAAAGCTTGAGTTAGTAGCATTCTTTGAAAGAATTTATCAGAAAATTGTCTCAAACTTTTCAAGAGGAAAGTTGGAGAGAGAGTTGTTGTATATCCTGCTTGGCAGTTGTTTTTCATCATTATCTTCACTGCCGTAGTGATCTTCACTTATATCTTGCTGTCAAGAGCTACTTAGTATCCTTCATTGATGCTAGTTGTGCTACGCCGTGACCTTATTAGTGTTCTAGGCTCACGTCTCTAGTCCGGTCTAGCCTATGACCAGCACAGTACCGTCGTTGAGCGTTTATTCAACATTGCATCTTTGAATTGATTATTGCTAATCTTTTGCTACCATATATAGCCAACCCAGCTCCACATATTTCTACACCGTGTATACGTACGCTCCCCTGGCAATCGCTTTACTCAATATTCGGAGTTAATTGACACCGCTGGTTGCCGATCACCGCCTGCTGCATGGTAAGAACTTGTAAGACATTGATATTTGCTTTACTGTGAGCGTTTTACCACCACATCCTAGTAGTTATAGGAACATTATTTTTGGGTTTTGTTTCTTGTTCTACTAATCATGACAGGATCCAGAGTCAATTCATGGGCTTTGTCGATCGCGGGGGACGTGCCACCACCTTTGCAAATACCACAACCGTCACGAGAGGTGCACAAACATCCAAATGCACATGATCAGGTTAATGTATCTATACCACCATTTAATGGCCGTTTTAAACCTGCTATATATATTGAATGGGAGTTCGACATAAAAAATATATTTGCTTCCCATAATTTCGATGAACATAAAAAGGTTAAGGTTGCGGTTGGTTCTTTCACTGGTTATGCTTTGGTTTGGTGGAGTGAATATTGTCGGTTACACCCTGATTATATACCTACTACTTGGGATGATTTGAAACTTGCCATGCGACATACTTTCGTCCCTGCTTATTATACTCGTGACATGATTAAGAAGTTGCAACACTTAAAACAAGGTAGTGAAACTGTAACAAAATATTATGATAATTTACAAACTACCTTGTTGCATTCCTCTTTAGAAGAAAGTGAAGATGATTTTATGGATAGATTTTGGGGAGGATTAAATCGTGATATTCAAGAGATACTAATTCATGAAGAGTGTTATCCTATGGACCATTTGTTTCATCTTGCTTGCAAAGCTGAACAGGAAATAAAACGACGTGTTGGCCACGAGGAGAACAAGCGCACGGTGCACATTCCAAGAGTTGATATGATTGTTCCTTCAACTACTAGGCATACTATGACAACCACATCCGTTGTTGTCAGGACTACATCACCTCCACCATGTGACACATCGCCCCTGAGAGTGGCTACATCATCTGAGTTGATCATAAGAGGTAATGACAAAGGTACTGATCTTCCATCTCTACATGAGAATGATGAATGCCTTGTCAATTTGAATGCACCATCTGATGAGCTACCCACTACTTTGATCACACCACCTATTTTAGAGGACTACGTTGATAATTTGACATTGCCATGTGATCAAACAACTGAAATACCAACAATTTTGAGTGCACCCATTGAATTAACTATTGATGCAAAAGAACCAATGTTTAATCATTTTGATATGACCTCTAATCTTGGTGATGATTCTGTGTTGAATGACTTATTGCATGTTTGCTTATTTAAGCATGTTGTAGCATGTAAATTTGATGCAAGTAAGGTTTATTCACCAATGTTGGGATGGTTTAATGATGAACATTGTCAATCTTTTGAAATGAATAAGAGCTTCACTTATATGTGCAAACTGAGTTGCAATATTTTCATGCCTTTTACTTCTTGTGCTAATTTTTTGGATTTAGATTTTATGAACTATGCAAGTTACTCATCTATTCATGTGTCATATATGCAAAAATTAAGGGAAGTAAAAATGGATGACATATACATATACAACATATACACCTTGTCTCTTTTGTTAGCCACATTTCAGATTAAGCAACGCCGAGGACGGCTTTATTTTCAAGAAGGGGAGGATGATGAGGACATGACTACCTTGGATATGACCAAAAATATTGCATATATGCATATTTGTCAGGTGATTTCTAGTGCAAACTATTCAATAATCTATTTATGTTATCCAGAACAAAAATACTTCACACACTTTTGTGTTTTGTCTAATTGCAGGTGTATGGGACATTTGTACAATCCACATATGAAGATAAGGAAGAAAGAGATGTTTATTTGCTGTCCAAAAAGTTCTCTCACGTCACTTTTGGTCCAAGAGAAGATAGAGTCCAAGTCTCTCACGTTCTGGATTCAGATTCGGACTGCACAGACATACCTGACTCAAAACGCACACAAGTTTTTCATACGGACTCCGAATTGGGTGATTCTTTTTTTGTTGGAAACTAGATTTCGTGCACTTTACAGCCCAATTGGAATCACCTTCAAATTCGTCCGGAGCGTTGAGTTGTGGACGAAACAATCTGATGCTGCAGCAGAATCCGAGTCAAACTACAAGTCCAAAGGTGTTACATCACCTCCACTTGGGCCCATTGGCCTTGTACGACCTAGATTTAGTTTTAGGCTGCCTTGGGACGTCCTCCCACCTCCTTGGCCGCCACCCCTTGCTCCTATATAAGTAGATCCATCTAGTAGCTTTTCCTTGGGTTTTGTTTAGATTAAAAGTTCGCCATAGCTGCAACTTCGCGTACTTCGTTTGTGTTCAACGACCAGACAAAGGCGTCACAGAACCCCACCTTGATCAATAAAGCTTTCATCTTATATTCGCAATATCCAGATTGCAATCTCAGTTTCTTGCTTGTTCTTCGTTTGCTCGCAGGAAACAGACCCTCGTGGTCAGGTTGATCGTGCTCCGGCGTGGTCAATAACCTCTCGGAGTTGGTTTAGCGATTGCTAAGGCGCGACGTCCTCGCACGTTCGTAGTCGGATCGTCAAAGTCGACTTCCACCAAAGCGAAATCCACCATCTCATCGAAAGACGGGACACCTTTGCCTCTATCAGATGATGTAGCCACTCTCGGGGGCGATGTGTCACATGGTGGAGGTGATGTAGTCCTGACAACAACGGATGTGGTTGTCATAGTATGCCTAGTAGTTGAAGGAACAATCATATCAACTCTTGGAATGTGCACCGTGCGCTTGTTCTCCTCGTGGCCAACACGTCGTTTTATTTCCTGTTCAGCTTTGCAAGCAAGATGAAACAAATGGTCCATAGGATAACACTCTTCATGAATTAGTATCTCTTGAATATCACGGTTTAATCCTCCCCAAAATCTATCCATAAAATCATCTTCACTTTCTTCTAAAGAGGAATGCAACAAGGTAGTTTGTAAATCATCATAATATTTTGTTACAGTTTCACTACCTTGTTTTAAGTGTTGCAACTTCTTAATCATGTCACGAGTATAATAAGAAGGGACGAAAGTATGTCGCATGGCAAGTTTCAAATCATCCCAAGTAGTAGGTATATAATCAGGGTGTAACCGACAATATTCACTCCACCAAACCAAAGCATAACCAGTGAAAGAACCAACCGCAACCTTAACCTTTTTATGTTCATCGAAATTATGGGAAGCAAATATATTTTTTATGTCGAACTCCCATTCAATATAGAAAGCAGGTTTAAAACGGCCATTAAATGGTGGTATAGATACATTAACCTGATCATGTGCATTTGGATGTTTGTGCACCTCTCGTGACGGTTGTGGTATTTGCAAAGGTGGTGGCACGTCTCCCGCGATCGACAAAGCCCATGAATTGACTCTGGATCCTGTCATGATTAGTAGAACAAGAAACAAGCGGTGGTGGTAGATGGCAGGGACGATGATGATGGTGCGGCGGCGGCGTGACAACTTATGACCAGAACTCGAAACTCTAAAAGACTAGACTCTAAGACCAGCAACTAGACACGACGATGCAACCGCAAATTCAACAA
The DNA here is from genome assembly GCF_002162155.2 of Triticum dicoccoides. NCBI lineage: Eukaryota > Viridiplantae > Streptophyta > Magnoliopsida > Poales > Poaceae > Triticum > Triticum dicoccoides. Next base: position 22,914 of record NW_021278168.1, on the reverse strand, counting down.
AGCAAAACACTAAAAAGATTATGCAAAGGCTCAGATTGGTTCGGATATGATGAACTAACCCTAATTTTTTTTGTGGCTTTTTCGTGGACTGTAGGTATGAAGAACAGACTCGATCTAAACTACGAAAAACTGTAAAATCTCACCGAGCAACCTGGAAATCTGATACCACTTGATAGAGGCAAAGGTGTCCCGTCTTTCGATGAGATGATGGATATCGCTTTGTTGGAAGTCGACTTTGACGATCCGACTACGAACGTGCGAGGACGTCGCGCCTTAGCAATCGCTAAACCAACTCCGAGAGGTTATTGACCACGCCGGAGCACGATCAACCTGACCACGAGGGTCTGTTTCCTGCGAGCAAACGAAGAACAAGCAAGAAACTGAGATTGCAATCTGGATATTGCGAATATAAGATGAAAGCTTTATTGATCAAGGTGGGGTTCTGTGACGCCTTTGTCTGGTCGTTGAACACAAACGAAGTACGCGAAGTTGCAGCTATGGCGAACTTTTAATCTAAACAAAACCCAAGGAAAAGCTACTAGATGGATCTACTTATATAGGAGCAAGGGGTGGCGGCCAAGGAGGTGGGAGGACGTCCCAAGGCAGCCTAAAACTAAATCTAGGTCGTACAAGGCCAATGGGCCCAAGTGGAGGTGATGTAACACCTTTGGACTTGTAGTTTGACTCGGATTCTGCTGCAGCATCAGATTGTTTCGTCCACAACTCAACGCTCCGGACGAATTTGAAGGTGATTCCAATTGGGCTGTAAAGTGCACGAAATCTAGTTTCCAACAAAAAAAGAATCACCCAATTCGGAGTCCGTATGAAAAACTTGTGTGCGTTTTGAGTCAGGTATGTCTGTGCAGTCCGAATCTGAATCCAGAACGTGAGAGACTTGGACTCTATCTTCTCTTGGACCAAAAGTGACGTGAGAGAACTTTTTGGACAGCAAATAAACATCTCTTTCTTCCTTATCTTCATATGTGGATTGTACAAATGTCCCATACACCTGCAATTAGACAAAACACAAAAGTGTGTGAAGTATTTTTGTTCTGGATAACATAAATAGATTATTGAATAGTTTGCACTAGAAATCACCTGACAAATATGCATATATGCAATATTTTTGGTCATATCCAAGGTAGTCATGTCCTCATCATCCTCCCCTTCTTGAAAATAAAGCCGTCCTCGGCGTTGCTTAATCTGAAATGTGGCTAAGAAAAGAGACAAGGTGTACATGTTGTATATGTATATGTCATCCATTTTTACTTCCCTTGATTTTTGCATATATGACACATGAGTAGATGAGTAACTTGCATAGTTCATAAAATCTAAAGCCAAAAAATTAGCACAAGAAGTAGAAGGCATGAAAATATTGCAACTCAGTTTGCACATATAAGTGAAGCTCTTATTCATTTCAAAAGATTGACAATGTTCATCATTAAACCATCCCAACATTGGTGAATAAACCTTACTTGCATCAAATTTACATGCTACAACATGCTTAAATAAGCAAACATGCAATAAGTCATTCAACACAGAATCATCACCAAGATTAGAGGTCATATCAAAATGATTAAACATTGGTTCTTTTGCATCAATAGTTAATTCAATGGGTGCACTCAAAATTGTTGGTATTTCAGTTGTTTGATCACATGGCAAAGTCAAATTATCAACATAGTCCTCTAAAATAGGTGGTGTGATCAAAGTAGTGGGTAGCTCATCAGATGGTGCATTGAAATTGACAAGGCATTCATCATTCTCATGTAGAGATGGAAGATCAGTACCTTTGTCATTACCTCTTATGATGAACTCAGATGATGTAGCCACTCTCGGGGGCGATGTGTCACATGGTGGAGGTGATGTAGTCCTGACAACAACGGATGTGGTTGTCATAGTATGCCTAGTAGTTGAAGGAACAATCATATCAACTCTTGGAATGTGCACCGTGCGCTTGTTCTCCTCGTGGCCAACACGTCGTTTTATTTCCTGTTCAGCTTTGCAAGCAAGATGAAACAAATGGTCCATAGGATAACACTCTTCATAAATTAGTATCTCTTGAATATCACGGTTTAATCCTCCCCAAAATCTATCCATAAAATCATCTTCACTTTCTTCTAAAGAGGAATGCAACAAGGTAGTTTGTAAATCATCATAATATTTTGTTACAGTTTCACTACCTTGTTTTAAGTGTTGCAACTTCTTAATCATGTCACGAGTATAATAAGCAGGGACGAAAGTATGTCGCATGACAAGTTTCAAATCATCCCAAGTAGTAGGTATATAATCAGGGTGTAACCGACAATATTCACTCCACCAAACCAAAGCATAACCAGTGAAAGAACCAACCGCAACCTTAACCTTTTTATGTTCATCGAAATTATGGGAAGCAAATATATTTTTTATGTCGAACTCCCATTCAATATATAAAGCAGGTTTAAAACGGCCATTAAATGGTGGTATAGATACATTAACCTGATCATGTGCATTTGGATGTATGTGCACCTCTCGTGACGGTTGTGGTATTTGCAAAGGTGGTGGCACGTCTCCCGCGATCGACAAAGCCCATGAATTGACTCTGGATCCTGTCATGATTAGTAGAACAAGAAACAAAACCCAAGGAAAAGCTACTAGATGGATCTACTTATATAGGAGCAAGGGGTGGCGGCCAAGGAGGTGGGAGGACGTCCCAAGGCAGCCTAAAACTAAATCTAGGTCGTACAAGGCCAATGGGCCCAAGTGGAGGTGATGTAACACCTTTGGACTTGTAGTTTAACTCGGATTCTGCTGCAGCATCAGATTGTTTCGTCCACAACTCAACGCTCCGGACGAATTTGAAGGTGATTCCAATTGGGTTGGAAATTGCACAAAATCTAGTTTCCAACAAAAAAAGAATCACCCAATTCGGAGTCCGTATGAAAAACTTGTGTGCGTTTTGAGTCAGGTGTGTCTGTGCAGTCCGAATCTGAATCCAGAACGTGAGAGACTTGGACTCTATCTTCTCTTGGGCCAAAAGTGACGTGAGAGAACTTTTTGGACAGCAAATAAACATCTCTTTCTTCCTTATCTTCATATGTGGATTGTACAAATGTCCCATACACCTGCAATTAGACAAAACACAAAAGTGTGTGAAGTATTTTTGTTCTGGATAACATAAATAGATTATTGAATAGTTTGCACTAGAAATCACCTGACAAATATGCATATATGCAATATTTTTGGTCATATCCAAGGTAGTCATGTCTTCATCATTGTGTCGGAGAAGGAGTCGTCGGAGTGGCGACTTGAGTGGCTCCGTCTTGAGTATGAGGATGTAGAAGGACGCCGGTTCACCAACAAAGCTCGGATTTCGTCCATTCTTGCATCATTTTCTTGCTTGTGCGCGTCGAGCTTGGTGTCAAAGTAGTCTCTTGTACGTTGCTCGGAGAGTCGCAAGTCGGTGGCGAGGTTGTCGATGCGGTCGTTCATAGCTTGTTGCTCTTGATGTAGAGCTCGTTGTGCACCAAAGAGGTGGCTCTTGGTGACGTATGATGACATGTCGTCGTCTTGCTCGATGAAGAGTGGGTTTGTAGATGTACTTGGCCTATCCATCATTTCAAGCAAAATGTGAGTGGTAGAAGGAAAAGAACGAATACCAATGTACCTTTGACCGATGTTGAAAGTGAATCAAGTTCACCCAAATGCGGACAATGAAATAGCACTTTTGGTACCAATTCTTGTCGGTTCTCACACCTACACAAGTAAAAGCTTTATAGTGGGGCTTGGTTAGGATGGTGGCACAAATTTTGATGTAATTGAAAGCGAGACTCAATAATGTTGGAAAAGATTCACAAATTTGCAAATGCAACAAGTAGACCAAGCTAGTATGGGTACACGGAAACACACACGCAAATAGATAAGTGGGATTGTGCAAACCAAAAGTGAGCCAAAATGTGGATACCACGAAAATGCTCTTGTTGCCCAATACTAGAGAGACGCTAGCACAATTGCACAATAGGCGGATACGCAAACTTGTGCACAACCTACTAGGCAAAAATGCAACTATCTCTAGTCCAAGTATGCTATATGTATGGTATTTCGGTGCAATGATCCAAGATGATCCAATATGACAATCTTAATGTTGTATGATGCTATGGTTCTTGTTCATAAGCTCTTTGCTTATCTTTCCTCTTTGCTTAAAAGCTTGGGTGGCTCTTTCACTTTTGAGCTCTTTTCTCATGCAATACTTCACGAACCAAGATAGCAATTGTGTATGCTATGACAACTTTGTGACACACAAGTGGATCCCAAGATATGCACCACTATGGTATGGTATGTATGCTATGTAGTATGATCCCTAATGTGCACAAGTCACGTTGCCGGCAATACTCAATGGCTAGTCTCGATGGGTAAGCTACGCAAAATGAGGCAATGTGGGTTATCAATGCAATTCCAAGTTATGACAAAGATGTTGTCGAAGTTACCGCCCTTGGCAATGTTGAGTAGTCGATGAAGTTGAGCGGTGGTGATGATGATGTCGAACCGTACCTATATAGCCGAAACACAATAGGACACGGGAACCACAACTCAAATTTCAAAGACCAAAACGTATCACAATTGACATAGGAGGTAGCGGTGAGCGGTGGTGGTGGTTGTGGAAAGTGTTTTGGGTATTCGGAAGATGTCGTGGGCACGGTGGAAAAATTTGGCGAGGGTATGGTGGAATGGGCGTGGGGGTGGAGTTGCTGTCTCCCAGGGGCCGGATGTCCGGGCTTGCAGCCGGATGTCCGGGGTACACGGGCCGGATGTCCGGGCTCTGGCTCGGGGACGAACACGAAGAACTCCGCGGTGGAAAATTGCAACTCCGGACGAATTGGTGGATGGAAAAGGGTGGGGAGGGTGGGGAAAGCTAGATCCACACGCAGCAACACAAATCCATGGACCAAATCCAACAAAATTTCATCACACCAACAAATCACAAAAAAAATTTGGTGCTATTTTTGGTGGGGATTTTCGGAATTAGGACGAAAACGACAAAATCAAGCTAGAAAACACGGGGTAGGGGCTCCAAAAACGTGATCAACCTGGCTCATGATACCAAGATGATGTAGGGCGGAACCCTAATTCGTCGATCTTTCACGTTTGGAGGGATCCCACGGGAGGAACACGGGAAACGCGCGGAAATCTCAAAGGGGAACACGAGGGAAACGAGAGAAAATCACTCAACCGAACAAGAATCGATTACACGAGTGCTAGATCATCACACACATAAGGTAACACATGGTTCACAATCAACAAAGGGAAAGGATACAACGGAACCGTTCTTCTCCGAGAGGAGGCCTTGATGTTCTTCCCTAGAAGGGGTCTTGAATCCGCTTGGGATCTTCTCCGGAGAGGTCCTGATCTCCGAGGAGAAGTATCAAGTGGATGAGCAAAGGCTCTCACACAAAATGAGCTAATCCAATGCTAAGTCTCAAAAGAGGAAGGGGAGGGAGTATATATAGTCTACGGGGGCGAAGGAGTACATGGGCTTCGGCCCTTCACTGTGCACACGCAGGGGAAGCCGGATGTCCGGGCGTCGGGCCGGATGTCCGGGGCTTCGCGAGGCGCCGCATGTCCGGGCCAAAACGTCGGATGTCCGGGCTGGGCGGTTTTGGTTCTGGACAGAGGCGCCGGATTTCCGGGCTGGAGCCCGGATGTCCGGGGCTTCGTGGGAGGCCGGATGTCCGGGGCCTGGGGCCCGGATGTCCGGGCTGGCTGTGCACCCTTCTGTGCTCTTTGGATCGAGGCACCGGATTTGCGGGCTGGAGGCCGGATGTCCGGGGCCTGGGGCCCGGATGTCCGGGGCCTGGGAGGTGAACTTGTCCTCTCGGCTGGTTCTCTTCATCTGTGGAGTGTGTAGCTTGTCCATCTTCACATGCATCGTCGGGAGGTCCTTCTTGACACCTAATCATGCATAGTGTATCTGACTAAGGTAGTAGCCATGTCTCGAGAGCGTCATATTAGATATCATTTAGGAGAGAAGTCACCTCGGTTTCGAGAGCTCGTGCACGTGCTCGAGTCATGGGTCCTTGTGGGGTTGGATGTGTTGATGTAGAGTCCATGGGGATGATGGTGGGATGCTCCGCATCACGGTGCATCATAATCCACCATGGCCATCATCTTGTCCAAAGGGAGGACGAAGTCGTCGAGGATCGGCGCGTCATCATAAATGGGACCTAGCACCAAATGAGAAGACACAATAGAGGTAGAGGTCAAGTTGTTAGAAATGCAAATGGCCTCACGAGACCTATCAAAAATCTCACTCTCTCTATGTGGTGGTTTACTCACTCCCTCAAAATAGGTGCACTCAAACTCACATATGGTGGAGTCACTCATCTCACTCAAGTGGTGGGGGTTGTGGCTCTCCTCACATGGGAATTGTGGCAACTCATCATATATGGGGCTAGTGGTGAAGTCACTCTCACTCTCAATATGGTGGCACAAGTCACTCAAGTCATCATACGTCGTCGTGGTCGAAGGGAAGATCCCATGCTCAACCATCTCGTTGTCGTCGCCATGGATGAAGGCCGAAGATGGCACATCATCACTCTCCTCCATGACCGAAGGGAAAATCCCATGCTCGATCATCTCGTCACCGTCGCCGTTGATGAAGGCTGAAGATAGCACATCATCACTCTCGCCTCCAAAGATGGAAGCATCATCCTTGCTCTCCACCTTGTCGCTCGCCTCCAAAGCTTGGTCCTTGAGGGTCTCCGTAGTCATACTCGTCACCGCACCGTCTTGAAAAAGAGTCATGGTAGACTCGGCACCATCAATGCCACAAAGAGGGGTGGCGGTGAAGTCGAACTTGGGAGCATTGTCTTGGAGCTCGTCGGGCTTGGACATCTTGGTGGTACTAGCCTCATGCTTGTCGTAGAGCTTCTCTTGAGCGTAGTCTTGGGGTTCTTGTTGGCGAAGATGCCGTATGTCCGTAGGCGAAGATGCCTTGAAGTCGCTTGGCGAAGATGCCAAGGGAGATGGTGAAGTCATTGAGCGGTTGTTGATGTAGAGCTCTTGACCTTCACGTTCTTGTTGGTGATGGTGTCGATGCCGATGTGATCTTGCCGGAGATGGTAGCTCGGAAGCATGTGCTCTTGAGCGTCTTCTCGAAGATGAGGAAGATCGCTTGTAGGACTTGATGAGGGCTTTGATCTCCTCCATTTTAGCTTGCATCTTGGCATCGAAGTTGTTGTTCATGGCATCGAACTCGTCGTTGTTGTTGTAGACCGAAGATGAAATGCCTTGCCTATCCATCACAAGACTCGAGTAGAGGTGAGTAGGAAATGAGATGAACAATACCAAGTTACCTTTTCCCAAAGTTGAGGATGTATCCTGTGTCACTCAATGTGAGATGAAAGAATAGTGGAATTGGTACCGGACTTGTTCACTCACACCTATCAAGTAAAGCTTATGGTAGAGCTCGGTGAGGATAGTGGCACAAAAATTTAATGCAAAATGTTAGCAAGAGTCAATAATGTTGAAAGAGATTCACCAAATTCGCAAGTGAAACAAATGGACCAATAGCAAAGAATGGCACACGGAAACACACACACGGATAGATAAATGGGGTCGTGCAACCAAGGAATGAGCACAAAATGTGGAATCCACGGAAAACGCTCATGTTGCACAACTCAAGAGAGACGCTAGCACGATTGCTCAATAGGCGGATACGACACTTGTGCACAACCTATAAGATGCAAAATGGATAAACTTCTATCCCAAGTATGCTATGTATGTATGGTTCCCGGTGTTTCTCTCAAGCATGATATCATATGATGTAGATTTGACAATCTTATGTGCAATGGGGTATGATGCTATGGCACTTGCTCACGAGCTCTTTGCTCTCTTTTTGCTTAAAAGCTTTTTTTTCTCTTTTTTTCTATGGCCAATTTGCACAATGCACAAACCAAGATAGCAATTGTGTATATGCGGGAACAAACTTGAGGCACGATGATGAGGACATCAATACAATTGTTACACCCACAGCCCCTGCTGCTATACATACTGGACCAATTACTAGAGCTCGTGTGATAGAGGCAAAGGTGTCCCGTCTTTCGATGAGATGGTGGATTTCGCTTTGGTGGAAGTCGACTTTGACGATCCGACTACGAACGTGCGAGGACGTCGCGCCTTAGCAATCGCTAAACCAACTCCGAGAGGTTATTGACCACGCCGGAGCACGATCAACCTGACCACGAGGGTCTGTTTCCTGCGAGCAAACGAAGAACAAGCAAGAAACTAAGATTGCAATCTGGATATTGCGAATATAAGATGAAAGCTTTATTGATCAAGGTGGGGTTCTGTGACGCCTTTGTCTGGTCGTTGAACACAAACGAAGTACGCGAAGTTGCAGCTATGGCAAACTTTTAATCTAAACAAAACCCAAGGTCTAAACGATGCCCTAAGGGCTGTATATATGGAGGAAGAGGGGGTGGATTTCGTGGCCCTTGGTGGAGGGGTCCGAAATCAACCCTATCTCTTGTTTCCCCACACATACGGACTCTAAAAATAGCCTATACTTATGTATTTCGAAATTACATGGGCCTGGCCCAATAATAAGGTGACGCAGCACCTAAAATAGCCTCGGGACGAAATTTATGAAGTGGCATCTTGTATATTTCGTCCAAGGCTTCATGCACACATTATGGTGGCTTCAAAGTCCTGAAATCATCACTTGTAAC
>NW_021278168.1:0-7841 GCF_002162155.2 Triticum dicoccoides | reverse complement strand
ACTCTTCCTAGCTCAAACTGACAGGATGGGCACGAAATTTTTCGACCAATTTTTTTTTTTTCGACTGCCCGGACCCAAAAACTGGAAACGGGTCAAAACACTCAGAAACACCTAAAAATAGGATAGCCAAATTTTTTTTCGAAAAATGCGTTTTCGAAAATTTTTGGGCCTAAACGGAGCGTGGCTACCCGACTCTTTTTTTTTTGAAACCTACTCCGGCAAGGAAACACGAATCCGAATCTAGATGTATCTCGAAAACAACCCTAATAAGCAAAGAACTCGGATTGGTGGTGGATATATGGTGGTGGTATATGGCAGCGGTGGTGGTAGCGGTGGTAGTATATGGATATGGATCGGTGGTGGTATATGGACACGGATTGGTGGTGGTATATGAATACGGATTCGGAGCGGTGGTGGTAGATGGCAGGGGCGATGATGATGGTGCGGCGGCGGCGTGACAACTTATGACCAGAACTCGAAACTCTAAAAGACTAGACTCTAAGACCAGCAGCTAGACCGACGATGCAACCGCAAATTCAACAAAGCAAAACCCTAAAAAGATTATGCAAAGGCTCAGATTGGTTCGGATATGATGAACTAACCCTAATTTTTTTGTGGCTTTTTCGTGGACTGTAGGTATGAAGAACAGACTCGATCTAAACTACGAAAAACTGTAAAATCTCACCGAGCAACCTGGAAATCTGATACCACTTGATAGAGGCGGGGTGTCCCGATCTTTTGATGAGATGATAACTATCGATTTGGTGGAGACGACTTTGACGATCCGACTACAAACGTGCACGACGTTGCGCCTTAGCAATCGCTAAACCAACTCCGAGAGGTTATTGACCACGCTGGAGCACAATCAACCTGACCACGAAGGTCTATTCCTGCAAGCAATCGAAGAACAAGCAAGAATATGATAAAAGCAATCTGAATATTGCGAGTATATATGAAGTATTGATAAAGGTGGGGATCCGTAAGCGGTCTTGGTCTGGTCGTTGGACACAAACGAAGTACACGAAGTTGCAATGGCTAACTTTTAACTAAACAAATCCCAAAGTCTAAACGATGCCCTAAGGGCTGTATATATGGAGGAAAAGGGGGGAATTTCGTGGCCCTTGGTGGAGGGGTCCGAAATCAACCCTATCTCTTGTTTCCCCACACATACGGACTCTAAAAATAGCCTATACTTCTGTATTTCGAAATTACATGGGCCTGGCCCAATAATAAGGTGTCGCAGCACCTAAAATAGCCTCGGGACGAAATTTATGAAGTGGCATCTTGTATATTTCGTCCAAGGCTTCATGCACCCATTATGGTGGCTTCAAAGTCCTGAAATCATCACTTGTAACTCCGTTCTTGTTTCCCTTGCGCATGCCATCATCTCCATGCTTGTTCTTGCTCCAATGTTCATCCTTCTCCAAGCTAGGCCCTTCATTTGTAAGCAAAACAAATGTATCCAATTTAGGCAGCATCATATTCTCATGAACATTAGAATCATTACCAAGAAACGAAAGTACCTGGTAATTTAGTTGGCGTGCACGAGCTCTAGTAATTGGTCCAGTATGTATAGCAGCAGGGGCTGTGGGTGTAACAATTGTATTGATGTCCTCATCATATTGTTGAGGAGAATGAAGCTATGCTTGCACGTTTTCTGGGTGGATTAAATAGAGAGATTCAGACCATTCTAGACTATAAGGAGTATACTAATATCACTCGTTTATTCCATCTTGCTTGTAAAGCTGAACGTGAAGTGCAGGATCGACAAGCATTGGGGCGAACTAACTTTTCTGCAGGCCGGCCTTCATCATGGACACCACGTGCATCTTCTACTTCAACTGCACCAGCACCTCCATCCGGTGCCACCTCCAGCCGTGATACAAGAAAACAGGCACAACCACCATTATCTTCCAAGAGCGCACCTGCGGGTCCTGCACAGCGTTCTTCTTCTTCCATGGCATCAACAGGGCACACAAGTGATATTATTTGTCGTCGTTGTAAGGGAGGAGGTCATTATGCGAGGGAATGCAAATCTCCGCGTGTGATGATTGCTACCGCGGATGGTGGATATGAGTCCGCTAGTGACTATGATGAGGAGACATTGGCTCTTATTACACGTGAAGAACATGGTGGAGATGATTCTGATCATGAGACGCAATACATGGCTCCTGAAGACGCTGACAGGTATGAATGTTTAGTTGCTCAACGTGTTTTGAGGGTGCAGGTCACACAAGCTGAGCAAAATCAGAGGCACAATTTGTTCCATACCAAGGGAGTTTGATGAGGACATCAATACAATTGTTACACCCACAGCCCCTGCTGCTATACATACTGGACCAATTACTAGAGCTCGTGCACGCCAACTAAATTACCAGGTACTTTCGTTTCTTGGTAATGATTCTAATGTTCATGAGAATATGATGCTGCCTAAATTGGATACATTTGTTTTGCTTACAAATGAAGGGCCTAGATTGGAGAAGGATGAACATTGGAGCAAGAACAAGCATGGAGATGATGGCATGCGCAAGGGGAACAAGAACGGAGTTACAAGTGATGATTTCAGGACTTTGAAGCCACCATAATGGGTGCATGAAGCCTTGGACGAAATATACAAGATGCCACTTCATAAATTTCGTCCCGAGGCTATTTTAGGTGCTGCGTCACCTTATTATTGGGCCAGGCCCATGTAATTTCGAAATACATAAGTATAGGCTATTTTCAGAGTCCGTATGTGTGGGGAAACAAGAGATAGGGTTGATTTCGGACCCCTCCACCAAGGGCCACGAAATCCACCCCCTCTTCCTCCATATATACAGCCCTTAGGGCATCGTTTAGACCTTGGGTTTTGTTTAGATTAAAAGTTCGCCATAGCTGCAACTTCGCGTACTTCGTTTGTGTTCAACGACCAGACAAAGGCGTCACAGAACCCCACCTTGATCAATAAAGCTTTCATCTTATATTCGCAATATCCAGATTGCAATCTCAGTTTCTTGCTTGTTCTTCGTTTGCTCGCAGGAAACAGACCCTCGTGGTCAGGTTGATCGTGCTCCGGCGTGGTCAATAACCTCTCGGAGTTGGTTTAGCGATTGCTAAGGCGCGACGTCCTCGCACGTTCGTAGTCGGATCGTCAAAGTCGACTTCCACCAAAGCGAAATCCACCATCTCATCGAAAGACGGGACACCTTTGCCTCTATCATTTTGTGAGAGATTTCAGCACCATTGCTGCACCTCTCAACGAGCTTACAAAGAAGGATGTGCCTTTTGTTTGGGGTACCGCACAGGAAGAAGCCTTCACGGTATTGAAAGATAAGTTGACACATGCTCCTTTACTCCAACTTCCTGATTTTAATAAGACTTTTGAGCTTGAATGTGATGCTAGTGGAATTGGATTAGGAGGTGTGTTATTACAAGATGGCAAACCTGTTGCATACTTTTCTGAAAAATTGAGTGGACCTAGTCTGAATTATTCTACTTATGATAAAGAATTATATGCTCTTGTTCGGACTTTAGAAACATGGCAACATTATTTATGGCCCAAAGAGTTTGTTATACATTCTGATCATGAATCTTTGAAACATATTAAAAGTCAAGCTAAACTGAATCGTAGACATGCTAAATGGGTTGAATTCATTGAGACTTTCCCTTATGTCATTAAACACAAGAAGGGAAAAGAAAATGTTATTGCTGATGCATTGTCTCGTCGCTATACTATGCTTTCACAACTTGACTTCAAAATATTTGGTTTGGAGACCATCAAAGATCAATATGTGCATAATGCTGATTTTAAAGATGTAATGCAGAATTGTAAAGAAGGAAGAATGTGGAACAAGTTTGTCGTTAACGATGGATTTGTGTTTCGTGCTAACAAGCTATGCATTCCAGCTAGCTCCGTTCGTCTTTTGTTGTTGCAGGAGGCGCATGGAGGAGGATTAATGGGACACTTTGGCGTGAAGAAGATGGAGGACGTACTTGCTACACATTTCTTTTGGCCAAAGATGAGACGGGATGTTGAGCGTTTTATTGCTCGATGCACTACATGTCAAAAAGCTAAGTCACGGCTCAATCCTCATGGTTTATATATGCCTTTGCCTGTACCTAGTGTTCCTTGGGAGGATATATCTATGGACTTTGTTTTAGGTTTACCTCGAACAAAGAAGGGGAGGGATAGCATATTTGTTGTCGTGGATAGATTCTCGAAAATGGCACACTTTATACCATGTCATAAAAGCGATGATGCTGTTAATGTTGCTGATTTGTTCTTTCGTGAAATTATTCGCTTGCATGGTGTGCCAAATACTATTGTTTCAGATCGTGATACTAAATTTCTTAGCCACTTTTGGAGATGTTTATGGGCTAAGTTGGGGACTAACCTGCTTTTTAGTACTACTTGTCACCCCCAAACTGATGGACAAACTGAAGTAGTCAATAGAACGTTGTCTACTATGCTTAGGGCTGTTTTGAAGAATAATAAGAAAATGTGGGAGGAATGCTTGCCTCATATTGAATTTGCTTATAATCGTTCATTGCATTCTACTACTAAGATGTGCCCTTTTGAAGTTGTGTATGGTTTCCTACCTCGTGCACCTATAGATTTGTTGCCTCTTCCATCTTCGGAGAAGGTTAATTTTGATGCTAAACAACGTGCTGAATTGATTTTAAAAATGCATGAGTTAACTAAGGAAAACATTGAGCGTATGAATGCTAAATATAAACTTGCTGGAGATAAGGGTAGAAAACATGTTGTGTTTGCACCTGGAGATCTTGTTTGGTTACATTTGCGTAAGGATAGATTTCCTGATTTGCGCAAATCAAAGCTAATGCCACGTGCTGATGGTCCCTTTAAGGTGTTAGAGAAAATAAATGATAATGCATATAAACTTGAGTTGCCTGCAGATTTTGGGGTTAGTCCCACTTTTAACATTGCAGATTTGAAGCATTATGTGGGTGAGGAAGATGAACTTCCGTCGAGGACGACTTCATTTCAAGAAGGGGAGGATGATGAGGACATCAATACAATTGTTACACCCACATCCCCTGCTGCTATACATACTGGACCAATTACTAGAGCTCGTGCACGCCAACTAAATTATCAGGTACTTTCGTTTCTTGGTAATGATTCTAATGTTCATGAGAATATGATGCTGCCTAAATTGGATACATTTGTTTTGCTTACAAATGAAGGGCCTAGCTTGGAGAAGGATGAACATTGGAGCAAGAACAAGCATGGAGATGATGGCATGCGCAAGGGGAACAAGAACGGAGTTACAAGTGATGATTTCAGGACTTTGAAGCCACCATAATGTGTGCATGAAGCCTTGGACGAAATATACAAGATGCACTTCATAAATTTCGTCCCGAGGCTATTTTAGGTGCTGCGTCACCTTATTATTGGGCCAGGCCCATGTAATTTCGAAATACATAAGTATAGGCTATTTTTAGAGTCCGTATGTGTGGGGAAACAAGAGATAGGGTTGATTTCGGACCCCTCCACCAAGGGCCACGAAATCCACCCCCTCTTCCTCCATATATACAGCCCTTAGGGCATCGTTTAGACCTTGGGATTTGTTTAGTTAAAAGTTAGCCATTGCAACTTCGTGTGCTTCGTTTGTGTCCAACGACCAGTCCAAGACCACTTTTCGGATCCCCACCATTATCAATACTTCATACATATTCGCGGTATTCAGATTGCTTTTATCATATTCTTGCTTGTTCTTCGATTGCTTGCAGGAATAGACCTTCGTGGTCAGGTTGATCGTGCTCCGGCGTGGTCAATAACCTCTCGGAGTTGGTTTAGCGATTGCTAAGGCACAACGTCGTTGCACGTTTGTAGTCGGATCGTCAAAGTCGTCTCCACCAAATCGCTAGTTATCAACTTATCGAAAGATCGGGACACCCCGCCTCTATCAGCTAGTCTCGATAGGCAAGTAACGCAAAATGGGCTAGGGGTTAACAATGCAATTGCAAGGGAATATACAAAGGTGTCGTCGAGGTTACCGTCCTTTGCGATGATGAGTGGCGGTGTTCTTGGTGTAGATACCAAGATGATGGAGACTCGTCCCTAAGTAGCCGAAACACCTTAGGAAACGGAAAAACCGCAAACTCGAAATCTCAAATGACAAATGTCAAAATGGTGGTAGTAAAGAGCGGTGGTGGTTTGCACTTGGCAATGCGGAGGTGGGATGACGGGCTATACACGTGTCAAAGTTGAAGTTGCCGTCCCTAAGTAGCCGAAACACCTTAGGAGACACAAGCCACAACTCGAAAAAGCTCAATCAACAATTGGGTTAAGTTGGGTTGTCGGAAGTGTATGGTGGCAAGGTTATGTGGAAGTGGTGGTGGTGGTTGATGAAGAAGCAATCGTCCCTAAGTAGCCGAAACACCTTAGGAGACTCGAATCACTATTCAAGCAACCACTAATGCTATGGGGAACAAAATTGGTTAGGTTGCGGAAGTCGGTGGTGGCTATGCGGATGATATGGTGGAAGGCCTAGGCAAACTTGCCAAATTTTCAAAAATTTGATGGAGTCAAATGGTGGTGGTAGTATTTTTATGGGATGGGGGATGTCAATAGCTTCAAAACGAGGTAAAGAACGTCAAAAACGGACTCCGGATGAATTAGTTATGGACAAAACGGTGAAACGGGAAAATCTGAAATCCCATGGGTCGGATGTCCGGGGTTGAGCCCGGATTTCCGGGGCTGTCTGTCCAGAACCGAGCAGATTTGGCGCTCCAGGAGCCGGATGTCCGGCTTGGGGCCCGGATGTCCAGCCTGAGGCCCGGATGTCCGGCCCGACGATTCCAGATTGGGATTTGGACTTCGAAACTCGATTTTGGGTGGAAATGGATGATTTCAAGAGCAAAATTTGATGGATTTTGTGGAGGGAAAGTGCGGAAACTTGGGGGAAAGCTAGATCCACTTGAAACCAAGCAAATCCATGGATCAGAATCAACAAAACATCATCAAACCAACAAATCACAAAAAAATTTGGGGCTATTTTTGGTGGAAATTTTCGGATTTAGGCAAGAACACACAAAATCAAGCTAGAAAAAGAGGGGTAGGGGCTCCAAAAACGTGATCAACTTGGCTCATGATACCATAATGATGTAGGGTGGAACCCTATAGCGTTGATCTTTCACGTTTGGAGTGGGATCCCTCGAAGAACACGATGAACACGGGGAAGAACGGGGAGAAATCAAAAGGGAAAACACTCAAGAACAAGTCCAAATCACACATCCACTAGACAATCAAACACACAAGATCACAAGGTACATGAACAACAAAGGGAAAGATACAAGGTAAGGTTCATCTCCAAGAGGAGGTCTTGATGATATCCTAGATAGATCTTCTCACATGGTGATGAGGACATCAATACAATTGTTACACCCACAGCCCCTGCTGCTATACATACTGGACCAATTACTAGAGCTCGTGCACGCCAACTAAATTACCAGGTACTTTCGTTTCTTGGTAATGATTCTAATGTTCATGAGAATATGATGCTGCCTAAATTGGATACATTTGTTTTGCTTACAAATGAAGCGCCTAGCTTGGAGAAGGATGAACATTGGAGCAAGAACAAGCATGGAGATGATGGCATGCGCAAGGGGAACAAGAACGGAGTTACAAGTGATGATTTCAGGACTTTGAAGCCACCATAATGGGTGCATGAAGCCTTGGACGAAATATACAAGATGCCACTTCATAAATTTCGTCCTGAGGCTATTTTAGGTGCTGCGTCACCTTATTATTGGGCCAGGCCCATGTAATTTCGAAATACATAAGTATAGGCTATTTTTAGAGTCCGTATGTGTGGGGAAACAAGAGATAGGGTTGATTT
>NW_021278167.1:0-1481 GCF_002162155.2 Triticum dicoccoides | reverse complement strand
TTAGCCTTACGACCATCGAGCCGTTCTGCCAAAGTCTACACTTTGTTTTCATACATGGATCCTCTCTCGGATTTTATGGCCTCAAGCCATTTATCGGAATCCGGGCCCACCATCGCTTCTCCATAGCTCGTAGGTTCATTGTTGTCTAGCAACATGACCTTCAAGACAGGATTACGTACCACTCTGAAGTAGTACGCATCCTTGTCATCCTACGAGGTTTGGGAGTGACTTGATCCGAAGTTTCATGATCAATATCATAAGCTTCCACTTCAATTGGTGTAGGTGCCACAGGAACAACTCCCTGTGCCCTGTCACACACTAGTTGAAGAGACGGTTCAATAACCTCATCAAGTCTCCACCATCCTCCCACTCAATTCTTTCGAGAGAAACTTTTCCTCGAGAAAGGACCCGATTCTAGAAACTATCCATATTGCTTTCGGATCTGAATTAGGAGGTATACCCAACTGTTTTGGGTTTCCTATGAAGATGCATTTTATCCGCTTTGGGTTCGAGCTTATCAACCTGAAACTTTTTCATATAAGCGTCGCAGCCCCAAACTTTTAAGAAACGACAACTTAGGTTTCTCTAAACCATAATTCATACGGTGTCATCCCATCGGAATTATGTGGTGCCCTATTTAAAGTGAATGTGGTTGTCTCTAATGCCTAACCCATGAACGATAGTGGTAATTCGATAAGAGACATCATGGTACGCACCATATCCAATAGGGTGCAACTATGATGTTCGGACACACCATCACATTATGGTGTTCCAGGCGGTATTAATTGCGAAACAATTTCCAGAATGTCTTAATTGTGTGCCAAAACTCGTAACTCAGATATTCATCTCTATGATCATATCATAGACATTTTATCCTCTTGTCACAATGATCTGCTACTTCACTCTGAAATTACTTGAACCATTCAATAATTCAGACTTGTGTTTCATCAAGTAAATATACTCAACATTTACTCGAATCATCTGTGAAGTAAGAACATAATGATATTCACTGCATGCCTCAGCACTCATTCGACTGCACACATCAAAATGTGTTACTTCCAGCAAGTTGCTATCTTGTTCCATCTTACTGAAAATGAGGCTTTTCAGTCATCTTGCCCATGTGGTATGATTTGCATATCTCAAGTGATTCAAAATCAAGTGAGTCTGAACGATCCATTTGCATGGAGTTTCTTCATGCATATACACCAATAGACATGGTTCGCATGTCTCAAACTTTTCAAAAACGAGTGAGTCCAAAGATCCATCAACATGGAGCTTCTTCATGCGTTTTATACCATTGTGACTTACATGGCAGTGCCACAAGTAAGTGGTACTATCATTACTATCTTATATCTTTTGGCATGAAAATGTGTATCACTACGACCGAGATTCAATAAACCATTCCTTTAGGTGCAAGACCATTGAAGGTATTATTCAAAAATAGAGTAACCATTATTCTCCTTAAATGAATAACCGTATTG
>NW_021278166.1:0-1128 GCF_002162155.2 Triticum dicoccoides | reverse complement strand
TAACTTTTATTCTGTAACTCCAAATTGGACAAATTATATATGAAAAATGATCAGAAAAATCCAATCTATCCATCTGTACTATTTTCATGCATGATCAAACAAGTTAAATTGATGTTTTAAGCAGAACAAGAAAAGGCACTTTAAAAGGCCATATTTGAATTTGAAATTTGAATCCTTGATTCAAATTTGTTCAAACACCCCTGGTTTTAGTTGCATTAGCCCAACACACTCATATTGCCATGTTTCATGCATGCATCATATTGTTGCATACTGTTTGGTAATGTTTGTGAATCGGTGCTCTCTGCGGCAGGTTCTGTCCCCGAAGAGTACCCTGATTACCCTAGCGAAGAACCGTATCAGTGCATCGAACCATCAGGCAAGCAACCAACCATTTGATCATATCGATACAATCCCATGTTCTCGCTCCTGCTCTCTTTTACTGCATTAAGACAACGCGATCCAAACTGCTGTGTGCTACGATAGTTGAACCCATTTCCTCTGCATGACCTGTCATTGCCACAGTAACTAGATGAAACCCACTAGCATGTGTAGGAGTTGCTTGAGCCATATGTATGTGTTGTTCCTACCTTGCTATGCCTGCTATGCTTAGAGTCGTGTCAGGTCTGGTTCATCTGGGTGATGGGCTAGAGTGAAATGTTATGTCAGTAATGAGAGTGGTGTGGTGAACACGATTTGGTAAAGGTATCGATGAGAGGCCATGTAGGAGTACATGGTGGGTTGTTTCATTGAAGCCGACCTTAAGCACTGAGATCTGTATGTGTGATTTAAGAATCAGCTACTACCATGCATTGGGCCCGAAACCAATGGACCCTCTCGACTTCTTATTCACCCTAGTTCTCCGTCCAGGAGTTGCAAGTAGTTTCTGGTGTTTGTAGCCTACTGGAGGCCGTGGACAGCGCTGACCGTAGGGGTGGGCTGTGATGCGGTAGGTACGTGGCCGGGTGTACCGAATACCCGTTAGGTATCTCGGGAACCCTGTTCACATCGTTCGGGGCCGTATGGGAAACCTCGGCCGGACTCCCTGCGGATGGAACCTGAATAGGCGATAAACCTGGACTGGAGGCTTAGGTGATTAGGTAGGTCGTGGCCGACACCCACGTTGGGCTT
>NW_021278165.1:0-1135 GCF_002162155.2 Triticum dicoccoides | reverse complement strand
AGTATTCTCCTCCACGATCTGATCGTAAGAATTTTATCTTTCGGTCACGTTGATTCTCTACCTCATTCTGAAATTCCTTGAACTTTTCAAAGGTCTCAGACTTGTGTTTCATTAAGTAGACATACCCATATCTACTCAAGTCATCTGTGAGAGTGAGAACATAACGATATCCTCCGCGAGCCTCAACGCTCATTGGACCGCACACATCGGTATGTATGATTTCCAACAAGTTGGTTGCTCGCTCCATTGTTCCGGAGAACGGAGTCTTGGTCATTTTGCCCAAAAGGCATGGTTCGCACGTGTCAAACGATTCATAATCAAGAGACTCTAAAAGTCCATCGGCATGGAGCTTCTTCATGCGCTTGACACCAATGTGACCAAGGCAGCAGTGCCACAAGTATGTGGGACTATCGTTATCAACTTTAAATCTTTTGGCATCTACACTATGAACATGTGTAATATTACGTTCGAGATTCATTAAGAATAAACCATTGACCATCGGAGCATGACCATAAAACATATCTCTCATATAAATCGAACAACCATTATTCTCAGACTTAAATGAGTAGCCATCTCGTATTAAACGAGATCCTGATACAATGTTCATGCTCAAACTTGGCACTAAATAACAATTATTAAGGTTCAAAACTAATCCCGTAGGTAAATGTAGAGGCAGCATGCCGACGGCGATCACATCGACTCTGGAACCATTCCCGACGCGCATCGTCACCTTGTCCTTTGCCAGTCTCCGTTTATTCCGCAGCTCCTGCTGTGAGTTACAAATATGAGCAACGGCACCGGTATCAAATACCCAGGAGTTACTACGATTACTGGTAAGGTACACATCAATCACATGTATATCAAATATACCTTTGGTGTTGCCGGCCTTCTTATCCGCTAAGTATTTGGGGCAGTTCCGCTTCCAGTGACCCTTCCCCTTGCAATAAAAGCACTCAGTCTCAGGCTTGGGTCCATTCTTTGACTTCTTCCCGGTAACTGGTTTACCAGGCGTGGCAACATCTTTGCCGTCCTTCTTGAAGTTCTTCTTACCCTTGCCCTTCTTGAACTTAGTGGTCTTATTGACCATCAACACTTGATGTTCTTTCTTGATTTCAGCCTCTGCTGACTTCAGCAT
>NW_021278164.1:146512-199583 GCF_002162155.2 Triticum dicoccoides | reverse complement strand
GCGGTGTGTTATTACAAGATGGCAAACCTGTTGCATACTTTTCTGAAAAATTGAGTGGGCCTAGTCTGAATTATTCTACTTATGATAAAGAATTATATGCTCTTGTTCGGACTTTAGAAACATGGCAACATTATTTATGGCCCAAAGAATTTGTTATACATTCTGATCATGAATCTTTGAAACATATTAAAAGTCAAGCTAAACTGAATCGTAGACATGCTAAATGGGTTGAATTCATTGAGACTTTTCCTTATGTCATTAAACACAAGAAGGGAAAAGAAAATGTTATTGCTGATGCATTGTCTCGCCGCTATACTATGCTTTCACAACTTGACTTCAAAATATTTGGTTTGGAGACCATCAAAGATCAATATGTGCATGATGCTGATTTTAAAGATGTAATGCAGAATTGTAAAGAAGGAAGAATGTGGAACAAGTTCGTCGTTAACGATGGATCTGTGTTTCATGCTAACAAGCTATGCATTCCAGCTAGCTCCGTTCGTCTTTTGTTGTTGCAGGAGGCGCATGGAGGAGGGTTAATGGGACACTTTGGCGTGAAGAAGACGGAGGACGTACTTGCTACACATTTCTTTTGGCCAAAGATGAGACGGGATGTTGAGTGTTTTATTGCTCGCTGCACTACATGTCAAAAAGCAAAGTCACGACTCAATCCTCATGGTTTATATATGCCGTTACCTGTACCTAGTGTTCCTTGGGAGGATATATCTATGGACTTTGTTTTAGGTTTACCTCGAACAAAGAAGGGGAGGGATAGCATATTTGTTGTCGTGGATAGATTCTCGAAAATGGCACACTTTATACCATGTCATAAAAGCGATGATGCTGTTAATGTTGCTGATTTGTTCTTTCGTGAAATTATTCGCTTGCATGGTGTGCCAAATACTATTGTTTCAGATCGTGATACTAAATTTCTTAGCCACTTTTGGAGATGTTTATGGGCTAAGTTGGGGACTAAACTGCTTTTTAGTACTACTTGTCACCCCCAAACTGATGGACAAACTGAAGTAGTCAATAAAACGTTGTCTACTATGCTTAGGGCTGTTTTGAAGAATAATAAGAAAATGTGGGAGGAATGCTTGCCTCATATTGAATTTTCTTATAATCGTTCATTGCATTCTACTACTAAGATGTGCCCTTTTGAAGTTGTGTATGGTTTCCTACCTCGTGCACCTATTGATTTGTTGCCTCTTCCATCTTCGGAGAAGGTTAATTTTGATGCTAAACAACGTGCTGAATTTATTTTAAAAATGCATGAGTTAACTAAGGAAAACATTGAGCGTATGAATGCTAAATATAAACTTGCTGGAGATAAGGGTAGAAAACATGTTGTGTTTGCACCTGGAGATCTTGTTTGGTTACATTTGCGTAAGGATAGATTTCCTGATTTGTGCAAATCAAAGCTAATGCCACGTGCTGATGGTCCCTTTAAGGTGTTAGAGAAAATAAATGATAATGCATATAAACTTGAGCTGCCTGCAGATTTTGGGGTTAGTCCCACTTTTAACATTGCAGATTTGAAGCCTTATTTGGGTGAGGAAGATGAGTTTCCGTCGAGGACGACTTCATTTCAAGAAGGGGAGGATGATGAGGACATCAATACCATTGTTACACCCATAGCCCCTACTGCTACATATACGGGACCAATTACTAGAGCTCGCGCACGCCAATTAAATTATCAGGTACTTTCATTTCTTGGTAATGATTCTAATGTTCATGAGAATATGATGCTGCCTAAATTGGATACATTTGTTTTGCTTACAAATGAAGGGCCTAGCTTGGAGAAGGATGAACATTGGAGCAAGAACAAGCATGGAGATGATGCCATGCGCAAGGGGAACAAGAACGGAGTTACAAGTGATGATTTCAGGACTTTGAAGCCACCATAATGGGTGCATGAAGCCTTGGACGAAATATACAAGATGCCACTTCATAAATTTCGTCCCGAGGCTATTTTAGGTGCTGCATCACCTTATTATTGGGCCAGGCCCATGTAATTTCGAAATACATAAGTATAGGCTATTTTTAGAGTCCGTATGTGTGGGGAAACAAGAGATAGGGTTGATTTTGGACCCCTCCACCAAGGGCCACGAAATTCCCCCCTCTTCCTCCATATATACAGCCCTTAGGGCATCGTTTAGACTTTGGGTTTTGTTTAGATTAAAAGTTCGCCATAGCTGCAACTTCGCGTACTTCGTTTGTGTTCAACGACCAGACAAAGGCGTCACAGAACCCCACCTTGATCAATAAAGCTTTCATCTTATATTCGCAATATCCAGATTGCAATCTTAGTTTCTTGCTTGTTCTTCGTTTGCTCGCAGGAAACAGACCCTCGTGGTCAGGTTGATCGTGCTCCGGCGTGGTCAATAACCTCTCGGAGTTGGTTTAGCGATTGCTAAGGCGCGACGTCCTCGCACGTTCGTAGTCGGATAGTCAAAGTCGACTTCCACCAAAGCGATATCCATCATCTCATCGAAAGACGGGACACCTTTGCCTCTATCAGTGGAGAAGCTTTCTCTCACCACAAGACCACATCCACATCCTTACTACATCCAATGGTTCAACAACAGCGGCAAGGTTAAGGTAACACGTACTGTTCGTGTGCATTTTAGTATCTCTACATATGCTGATTATGTTGATTGTGATGTGGTACCTATGCAAGCATGTTCCTTATTACTTGGTAGACCATGGCAATTTGATAAAAATTCTGTACACCATGGTAGAAACAATCAGTATACTCTTGTTCATAAGGATAAAAATATTACTTTGCTTCCTATGACTCCTGATTCCATTTTGAAAGATGATATTAATAGAGCTAATAAAGCACAACAGGAGAAGAATAAGAGTGAAAATCAGATTGTGGCAAAAGAATTTGAGCAACAAATGAAGCCTAATAATAAACCATCTAGTGTTGCTTCTGAAATTAAATTGAAAAGTGCATGTTTATTTGCCACCAAATCTGATATTGATGAGCTAGATTTCAGAAAATCTGTTT
The DNA here is from genome assembly GCF_002162155.2 of Triticum dicoccoides. Lineage (NCBI taxonomy): Eukaryota > Viridiplantae > Streptophyta > Magnoliopsida > Poales > Poaceae > Triticum > Triticum dicoccoides. The sequence continues at coordinate 196,570 of NW_021278164.1, read as the reverse complement.
GCTATGCTTTTGTGTGCAAAGAGGCATTATTTTCATTCGAGGACGTGCCTTCCTCTTTGCCTCCTGCTGTCACTAACATTTTGCAGGAGTTCGCTGACGTCTTTCCACAAGACGTGCCACCGGGATTACCGCCTATTCGAGGGATTGAGCATCAGATTGACTTAATTCCCGGTGCTTCACTGCCAAACCGTGCACCATACCGTACCAATCCAGAGGAGACGAAGGAGATTATGCGTCAAGTACAAGAGCTTCTCGACAAAGGTTATATACGCGAATCCCTTAGTCCTTGTGCTGTTCCTATTATTCTAGTGCCGAAAAAGGATGGTACATCACGTATGTGTGTTGATTGTAGAGGCATTAATAATATTACTATTCGTTATCGTCATCCTATTCCAAGGCTAGATGCTTGATGAATTGAGTGGCTCTACAATATTCTCCAAAGTTGATTTGCGTAGTGGATACCATCAAATTCGTATGAAATTGGGAGATGAATGGAAAACAACATTCAAAACTAAGTTTGGATTATATGAGTGGTTAGTCATGCCTTTTGGGTTAACTAATGCACCTAGTACTTTCATGAGATTAATGAATGAAGTTTTACGTGCTTTCATTGGACGATTTGTGGTAGTTTACTTTGATGACATATTGATTTATAGCAGATCTTTGGAAGAACATTTGGAACATTTACGTGTTGTTTTTATTGCTCTACGTGATGCACGTTTGTTTGGTATCCTTGGGAAGTGCACCTTTTGCACCGACCGAGTATCTTTTCTTGGCTATGTTGTTACTCCACAAGGAATTGAAGTTGATAAAGCCAAGACTGAAGCTATTGAGAGTTGGCCGCAACCCAAAACGGTCACACAAGTGAGGAGTTTTCTTGGCCTCGCTGGGTTCTATAGATGTTTTGTGAGAGATTTCAGCACCATTGCTGCACCTCTCAATGAGCTTACAAAGAAAGATGTGCCTTTTCTTTGGGGTACCGCACAGGAAGAAGCCTTCTCGGTATTGAAAGATAAGTTGACACATGCTCCTTTACTCCAACTTCCTGATTTTAATAAGACTTTTGAGCTTGAATGTGATGCTAGTGGAATTGGATTAGGCGGTGTGTTATTACAAGATGGCAAACCTGTTGCATACTTTTCTGAAAAATTGAGTGGGCCTAGTCTGAATTATTCTACTTATGATAAAGAATTATATGCTCTTGTTCGGACTTTAGAAACATGGCAACATTATTTATGGCCCAAAGAATTTGTTATACATTCTGATCATGAATCTTTGAAACATATTAAAAGTCAAGCTAAACTGAATCGTAGACATGCTAAATGGGTTGAATTCATTGAGACTTTTCCTTATGTCATTAAACACAAGAAGGGAAAAGAAAATATTATTGCTGATGCATTGTCTCGCCGCTATACTATGCTTTCTGATAGAGGCAAAGGTGTCCCGTCTTTCGATGAGATGGTGGATTTCGCTTTGGTGGAAGTCGACTTTGACGATCCGACTACGAACGTGCGAGGACGTCGCGCCTTAGCAATCGCTAAACCAACTCCGAGAGGTTATTGACCACGCCGGAGCACGATCAACCTGACCACGAGGGTCTGTTTCCTGCGAGCAAATGAAGAACAAGCAAGAAACTAAGATTGCAATCTGGATATTGCGAATATAAGATGAAAGCTTTATTGATCAAGGTGGGGTTCTGTGACGCCTTTGTCTGGTCGTTGAACACAAACGAAGTACGCGAAGTTGCAGCTATGGCGAACTTTTAATCTAAACAAAACCCAAAGTCTAAACGATGCCCTAAGGGCTGTATATATGGAGGAAGAGGGGGGAATTTCGTGGCCCTTGGTGGAGGGGTCCGAAATCAACCCTATCTCTTGTTTCCCCACACATACGGACTCTAAAAATAACCTATACTTATGTATTTCGAAATTACATGGGCCTGGCCCAATAATAAGGTGACGCAGCACCTAAAATAGCCTCGGGACGAAATTTATGAAGTGGCATCTTGTATATTTCGTCCAAGGCTTCATGCACCCATTATGGTGGCTTCAAAGTCCTAAAATCATCACTTGTAACTCCGTTCTTGTTCCCCTTGCGCATGCCATCATCTCCATGCTTGTTCTTGCTCCAATGTTCATCCTTCTCCAAGCTAGGCCCTTCATTTGTAAGCAAAACAAATGTATCCAATTTAGGCAGCATCATATTCTCATGAACATTAGAATCATTACCAAGAAACGAAAGTACCTGGTAATTTAGTTGGCGTGCACGAGCTCTAGTAATTGGTCCAGTATGTATAGCAGCAGGGGCTGTGGGTGTAGCAATTGTATTGATGTCCTCATCATCCTCCCCTTCTTGAAATGAAGTCGCCCTCGACGGAAGTTCATCTTCCTCACCCAAATAAGGCTTCAAATCTGCAATGTTAAAAGTGGGACTAACCCCAAAATCTGCAGGCAGCTCAAGTTTATATGCATTATCATTTATTTTCTCTAACACCTTAAAGGGACCATCAGCACGTGGCATTAGCTTTGATTTGCGCAAATCAGGAAATCTATCCTTACGCAAATGTAACCAAACAAGATCTCCAGGTGCAAACACAACATGTTTTCTACCCTTATCTCCAGCAAGTTTATATTTAGCATTCATACGCTCAATGTTTTCCTTAGTTAACTCATGCATTTTTAAAATCAATTCAGCACGTTGTTTAGCATCAAAATTAACCTTCTCCGAAGATGGAAGAGGCAACAAATCAATAGGTGCACGAGGTAGGAAACCATATACAACTTCAAAAGGGCACATCTTAGTAGTAGAATGCAATGAACGATTATAAGCAAATTCAATATGAGGCAAGCATTCCTCCCACATTTTCTTATTATTCTTCAAAACAGCCCTAAGCATAGTAGACAATGTTCTATTGACTACTTCAGTTTGTCCATCAGTTTGGGGGTGGCAAGTAGTACTAAAAAGCAGTTTAGTCCCCAACTTAGCCCATAAACATCTCCAAAAGTGGCTAAGAAATTTAGTATCACGATCTGAAACAATAGTATTTGGCACACCATGCAAGCGAATAATTTCACGAAAGAACAAATCAGCAACATTAACAGCATCATCGCTTTTATGACATTGATAGAGGCAAAGGTGTCCCGTCTTTCGATGAGATGGTGGATTTCGCTTTGGTGGAAGTCGACTTTGACGATCCGACTACGAACGTGCGAGGACGTCGCGCCTTAGCAATCGCTAAACCAACTCCGAGAGGTTATTGACCACGCCGGGGCACGATCAACCTGACCACGAGGGTCTGTTTCCTGCGAGCAAACGAAGAACAAGCAAGAAACTAAGATTGCAATCTGGATATTGCGAATATAAGATGAAAGCTTTATAGATCAAGGTGGGGTTCTGTGACGCCTTTGTCTGGTCGTTGAACACAAACGAAGTACGCGAAGTTGCAGCTATGGCGAACTTTTAATCTAAACCAAACCCAAAGTCTAAACGATGCCCTAAGGGCTGTATATATGGAGGAAGAGGGGGGAATTTCGTGGCCCTTGGTGGAGGGGTCCGAAATCAACCCTATGTCTTGTTTCCCCACACATACGGACTCTAAAAATAGCCTATACTTATGTATTTCGAAATTACATGGGCCTGGCCCAATAATAAGGTGACGCAGCACCTAAAATAGCCTCGGGACGAAATTTATGAAGTGGCATCTTGTATATTTCGTCCAAGGCTTCATGCACCCATTATGGTGGCTTCAAAGTCCTGAAATCATCACTTGTAACTCCGTTCTTGTTCCCCTTGCGCATGCCATCATCTCCATGCTTGTTCTTGCTCCAATGTTCATCCTTCTCCAAGCTAGGCCCTTCATTTGTAAGCAAAACAAATGTATCCAATTTAGGCAGCATCATATTCTCATGAACATTAGAATCAATACCAAGAAACGAAAGTACCTGGTAATTTAGTTGGCGTGCACGAGCTCTAGTAATTGGTCCAGTATGTATAGCAGCAGGGGCTGTGGGTGTAACAATTGTATTGATGTCCTCATCAAATACTATTGTTTCAGATCGTGATACTAAATTTCTTAGCCACTTTTGGAGATGTTTATGGGCTAAGTTGGGGACTAAACTGCTTTTTAGTACTACTTGTCACCCCCAAACTGATGGACAAACTGAAGTAGTCAATAGAACGTTGTCTACTATGCTTAGGGCTGTTTTGAAGAATAATAAGAAAATGTGGGAGGAATGCTTGCCTCATATTGAATTTGCTTATAATCGTTCATTGCATTCTACTACTAAGATGTGCCCTTTTGAAGTTGTGTATGGTTTCCTACCTCGTGCACCTATTGATTTGTTGCCTCTTCCATCTTCGGAGAAGGTTAATTTTGATGCTAAACAACGTGCTGAATTGATTTTAAAAATGCATGAGTTAACTAAGGAAAACATTGAGCGTATGAATGCTAAATATAAACTTGCTGGAGATAAGCGTAGAAAACATGTTGTGTTTGCACCTAGAGATCTTGTTTGGTTACATTTGCGTAAGGATAGATTTCCTGATTTGCGCAAATCAAAGCTAATGCCACGTGCTGATGGTCCCTTTAAGGTGTTAGAGAAAATAAATGATAATGCATATAAACTTGAGCTGCCTGCAGATTTTGGGGTTAGTCCCACTTTTAACATTGCAGATTTGAAGCCTTATTTGGGTGAGGAAGATGGACTTCCGTCGAGGACGACTTCATTTCAAGAAGGGGAGGATGATGAGGACATCAATACAATTGTTACACCCACAGCCCCTGCTGCTATACATACTGGACCAATTACTAGAGCTCGTGCACGCCAACTAAATTACCAGGTACTTTCGTTTCTTGGTAATGATTCTAATGTTCATGAGAATATGATGCTGCCTAAATTGATTACATTTGTTTCGCTTACAAATGAAGGGCCTAGCTTGGAGAAGGATGAACATTGGAGCAAGAACAAGCATGGAGATGATGCCATGCGCAAGGGGAACAAGAACGGAGTTACAAGTGATGATTTCAGGACTTTGAAGCCACCATAATGGGTGCATGAAGCCTTGGACGAAATATACAAGATGCCACTTCATAAATTTCGTCCCGAGGCTATTTTAGGTGCTGCGTCACCTTATTATTGGGCCAGGCCCATGTAATTTCGAAATACATAAGTATAGGCTATTTTTAGAGTCCGTATGTGTGGGGAAACAAGAGATAGGGTTGATTTCGGACCCCTCCACCAAGGGCCACGAAATTCCCCCCCTCTTCCTCCATATATACAGCCCTTAGGGCATCGTTTAGACTTTGGGTTTTGTTTAGATTAAAAGTTCGCCATTGCTGCAACTTCGCGTACTTCGTTTGTGTTCAACGACCAGACAAAGGCGTCACAGAACACCACCTTGATCAATAAAGCTTTCATCTTATATTCGCAATATCCAGATTGCAATCTTAGTTTCTTGCTTGTTCTTCGTTTGCTCGCAGGAAACAGTCCCTCGTGGTCAGGTTGATCGTGCTCTGGCGTGGTCAATAACCTCTCGGAGTTGGTTTAGCGATTGCTAAGGCGCGACGTCCTCGCACGTTCGTAGTCGGATCATCAAAGTCGACTTCCACCAAAGCGATATCCATCATCTCATCGAAAGACGGGACACCTTTGCCTCTATCAGCAACCGTTGTAATCAACACTCTCAAAGCTTGGATAGAGCGTTTACCAGGGAGAGTCAAACGCACGACGTAGATGTATGTGGAGCTGGGAATGCTTATAATATGGTAGCAAAAAGAGTCAGCAATAATCAATTCGGAGATGCAAAGTTGAAAAAACTCTCAACGACGGTACTGTGCTGGTCCTAGGCTAGACCGTGCGAGAGACGCGAGCCTAGAACACTAACAAAATCACAGCGCTGCACGTAAACAAGGGAGGAGTACACTCTGAAAAAAATCTCTTTTTTTCACTTTTTTTGCACTTTTTTTCCTCTTTATTTTTTGCTCCGCAACATTTTTTTTCGAAAAAGTCTACAAATGGTCTAGAAACTGCCTAGTCAAAATTTTCCAGACTTAGTTTTTTTTTAACTGGAGCTATTTTTCTACTGCGGGTAACACGAAAATTCGGGAGTCCTTCTCTATCACGACTCGGAGTATGGCGTGATCTGGAAGTCGAAAACAAAGCAACAAATACTGGACTCGAACTAGGACTGGTGGCGGAGATGAATCTGGTGGAACTCGGACTGGTGGCGGAGATGAATCTGGTGGAACTCGGACTGGTGGCGGATATATGTTGCAGGTGGACTCGGATTGGCGTGATGGAGGTGAATATGTGGTATATGGCTGCGGTTATGTCGATGGTGGTAGATGGCAGCGGTGACGATGATGGTGGTATATGGCAGCGGTGATGATGATGATGCGGCGGCAGCGTGACAACTTGTGAACAGAACTCGAAACTCTAAAGGACTAGACACTAAGACCAACAACTAGACACGACGATGCAACCGCAAATTCAACAATGCAAATACAGAAAAGATTATGCAATGGCTCAGACTGGTTTGGATATGATGAACTAACCCTAATTTGTTTTCATGGACTGTAGGTATGAAGAACAGACTCGATCTAAACTACGAAAAAACTGTAAAATCTCACCGAGCAACCTGGAAATCTGATACCACTTGATAGAGGCAAAGGTGTCCCATCTTTCGATGAGATGATGGATATCGCTTAGGTGGAAGTCGACTTTGATGATCCGACTACGAATGTGCGAGGACGTCATGTGATGTAGGGCGGAACCCTATGTGGATGATCTTTCACGTTTGGAGTGGATCCTATGGGGAATCACGAAGAACACACGGAAGCACAAAGGGGAAACACAGGGAAAACGAGAGAGAATCACTAAACCGACAAGGAATCAATCACACAAGTGCTAGATCACCGAAAAAAAGAGTAACACATGATCCACAATCAACAAAGGTAAGAATACAAAGGTAGCCGTTCTTCTCCGAGAGGAGGTCTTGAATCCACGAGGGGATCTTCCCGTAAAGGGGTCTTGAATCCAAGTGGATCTTCTTCGAAGAGGCCGCGGTCTCTCACGAGGAGGAGATCCGATGGATGAGCGAGGCTCTATCTCACAAATGAGCTAAATCAACACTAACCCTAACTAGAAGGAGGTGGTGGAGTATATATAGTCTAGGGCCACGAAGGGGTAAGTGAAGGGGTACATGGGCTGTGGCCCAACACATGGCAGTGCACAAGCGCCGGTCGTCCGACGGGTACCGGACGTACGGTGGCTCGCGTGGGTCCGGTCGTCCGGTACTTGTCGGACGTCCGACGATTTGGCTCGGGTGTGGATTTGTCGGATTTCCGGACGTTGTCAGTCGTCCGGTGGCTGATGGTCGTCGGATATCCAGCCTTGGTCGGTCGTCCGGAGCCTGGGAGTCGTCGGACGTCCGGTCCTAGTCGGACGTCCGACCGCTGTAGCTTCGGGCAGCTTCTTCTCTTGGTCCTTGTACTTGGTGTCCTTGCCGTCTTGTCCATGGTCTTCCTCCTTGTTCTTGGTCATGTATAGCACATATATTTGAGGTAGTAACCATGTCTCACATGTGGGAAGTGACGGTTCAGAGAGGAGCGAGTTCACCTTGTGTCCAATGGCGTATATTCGAGGTCTCGTCATATGTCCACTTGGGGTTTGGAGAGTAGTCGGAGTGTACATGGGGATGAACGTGGGATGCTCCGCATCATCTCCCCCCTTGGGAAAGATCCGACCTCGGATCGTGATCCTCATCACCATGGAAACGGTTGTTGTAGACGAACTTGTAGTTGGACGGAGTTGATGACATGGCGCAATCCAAGTATTCCGAGGTGTCGCCGGAGCGATAGACATGCAAAAAGAGCAAACACAAGCAACACTCGGGAATACAATGGTTAGCGCTCACAAAATGTCCATCATGTAAGAATGAGTCCGTGAGGCAAGATTGTTCATGACAAAGCACATGAAGCTTAGCAAGATGATATGGAATGAGATGTAAAGCATTCATGCGAACAAAGGCATGGTGCACAAAGCGAAAATTCTACCATTGTGCAAAATGATGTCATAGAGAGACGGTTCCTCAATAGCATGAATATGGTAATGGATGCTCAATATGATTATGTTATCATGCAATTGATGGTAGGCAATATGATTACGATGTATGAATATGCCATCAAGAAAGATCACAACAAATTTGCTAAGAAAATGCGCAAGCTCGTATATCATGGATGACATGGGAATAGGTGCAACAAGACAATCATAATGTGTGTCAATCCATGCATAGGGTGCAAATTTTTCATGGGTGGTGTTGTACCATAGCTCAATGTCGTGGCACTCCTCAACTTTAAGGTCCATAGGGTCCATCTCCAATGTTGGTCCTCCATCCAATATATGTATCATGTAGACAAGAAGAAGGAAACAACAATGAAAGAATGGCCCATCCAATATGCATATGTGAGGATGGCTCAAAGGGAAGGAGTTCACCTAAAGAAAGTTTCCAAGGATGTTGGAGTTGTACATTATGTATGCCTTCACATAACCAATATGTCGCATAACGGCACCGCCTTGTGAATCCTCCAAAATGAAAGAACATGACAAACACTCGGAAAAACAAATGAGGTTAGTGCAAGACCTATCGTTCGAGGGGCGAGATACCCGACAAGTTTTTTCATTATTCTTATCATAAGAAAGGACAAGGTGTGGTATGGTATGAAAGCATATGATGCAACTACAACCAAAGACAATAGGCTTAAACAAGCAAGCATGCATCACAAGTAATATGTCCAAGGCTCCACGATCATTAAGCATAGAGGCAACTATTGGAGGCAAGCGACAATGAACAAGATATATCATGTGAGAGGCATGAGCATATATGTCATCAACCCAAGAAAGCGAGTAAGAGTGGAACATGGGTGATGCAACCAAGGAAGCAATCATAGCGATCAAGTCAAGCAAGCTAGTAATGCGAAGATGCAACATATTAGAGGTAATCATGGAAATCATGTCATCTGTGAAAATAGTGGGCATACAAAATGCACATGACATTTCACAAGCATAAAGGCAAGATATGAGCAAAATAGCATCAATAGCATGGGGCACATGATAAACATGGCAATAGCAACAAGGATCTCCACCAAGCATGCATATACACATAGAAGTAGCAAAATGGTGAATCATGGGTAGATGCAAGCAAGGGTCACAATGGCATGGCAAAGGCATAGGAGTAAGCATAGCATGCAAAGTGTACACGATAAAATGAGCATAAGGTGACAAATGGTAAATATCCCATAGCCATGTGAGAGACAAGTAAAAGAGATGCGTGTAGTCCTTGCGCAAAAGGAATGGTGGGAATGAAAGTCCACGGGATCCCAAGTCATCATTACTCTCAAGAGCTTGTTTCGTCAACTCATGGGATTGAGAAGTTGACGAGTATACGTGAGTACCTACACAAAACAAAGACAAAGGGAAAATTGTGTGTGCGTAGTAGATGTACACATCACCCATCATGATGCGCACGTGCATGTGTCGGTTAGCACAAAATATCCAATGCTCAAATAAATGAGATGTGTGGTATAGAAACATGGCATCCATCATGATAGGTTTGTTATTATGTATAGCATAATGGAGACTCAAATTGTGTAATGCATCACGAGCAATATCTAGAGCATTGTCATTCATGGAATGCATATGGTGTACACTATCATTGGAATCATGCAAAGTATGAAATGTATCAAGATCTCCTAATATGTATGAGGAAACTATGGGGGTCTCCTCATGAGCAAGAGTAGAAACATCACGAATATTGACAACATCCAAAACAATGCATATTTGGTTCAATGTGATCATGGCATGGCATAGTAGATGAATTGCACAAATCATGTAAAGGAAGTATGGCAATATCATCACATGAAAAACAAAAGCCAATCACCATCATCTCGTCATCTATGCCATAAGTGCAAATGGGATTGATTTTAATGGGGCATGCATAGTTACTATGTTGAGATTGTAGGGATGCAATATGGGAGATCTCACTCATAGCATATGACAAGTTCAATGGATTATCAAACATGAAGTGACCAATAGAATTTTCACATGATATCCTATGAAGCATACCATCACAACTAGGCAACTCAACATGCTCATCATCATATTCATCATAAATAGGTAAGTCAAGGCATGAAGAAGTCTCACTAGCATGAAGCATTGGAATAGGTGGGTCAACATCATGGGGGCAATCGATGGTAAGATAGTCCACTAGTGGGACAAGAGAAGTACCATCACCTATGTTACCGTTGGAGCGTCGCTCATGTGTTGTAGGTGAGGTGTTGAAGATCGTCTCGTTGTCATCTTCATCCTGATGGAACCATGTGGGGGTGCATCATCGTCCACCATGTCCATCGGTTTTCCCATTGGAGGGATGGACTCGTCGAGGATAGGCATGTCGTCATGTAGGAGACCTAGCACCAAAGAAGAAAACACACTAGGAGTAGAGGTTAAGTCGTTAGAAATCATAGTGGCCTCACATGTCGTGTCAACTACCTCACTCTCTAAGTGTTGTGGCTCACTCACTCCCTCAAGGATGCTCTCACTCATATGGTTGGTGGAGTCACTCAAATGGCGCCCGACCTAACATAGGATGTGTGGCATGCTGTAGCGACCCGACCTCAGACGGTCAAGTCGCTGTGCATCAGTGTCATCCCTGGATCAGTAATGCTGACACGCACAGTACTTGAAGGATTTATAACAAAGTAGCAATCACACACTTATTACATTGAATGTCTCAAAAGAGAACTTATTACAATAATATGGCTTAAGGCCATCTAATGCGAAAACAGCGGAAGGCTTGGAAGATAGAGTGAGTCCATCAACTCCAACGGCATAGCTGAGCTGCACGGCAACGATCTAACGAACCTTACTCCTCGTCTAAAAAGTCTGCAACATAATACGTTGCAGCCCGGGAACGGGTCAGCACATGGAATATGCTGGCAATATAACACAGTAGAATGAAAATAGAATAATGCTAACACTACATGCATATTTGGCTGGTGGAAAGCTCTACGGTTATAGTTTTGCATAAAGCCAATTTTTCCCTACTACAAAGGAATAAATTTTATTTAACTATCATGGTAGTTGAACAACATTGAGAAGGTAACCCCAACTCAATCCCAATTAAAAGTGATTAACAACCCAACAATATTGATTAGGGGTGATGAGATACATAAGAAGCTTCAAGTACTAGATACTCAGAATTGTCCATAATCGGGGACACGGCTAACCATGATTATATTTTACACTCTGCAGAGGTTTGCGCACTTTTCCCCACAAGACTCGATCGCCTCCGTTGATTTCTCGCACTGCATGGTGTTTGAGAAACGGATGACCGAGACATAGTCTTTCAGAAACATTAACTCTCTACTCCGGGTAGACCATACCAAACCTACAAAACCCACTACCTGCTGATCTACCTGTTCAAGAGCTTCATGTAACTTACACAACTATGCTAGAGCCCATAATAGCTTGTGGCTGCACACGGAAGTTTCTAGCATGAATCATCTCAGCTCCCTTTGAGCCTGGGTGGCGGTCCATAGGAAAATCACACGGTAACCCCGGGATTTCCAAAAATAAACAGGCAATCACTGATATCCCCAGGTGCCTCAATCCACCCAGATGTGTATTAAAGTTGCCACCTTAAGTTGAACCATTAATTAACAATCTCACATCTGTCATGGAATACACTCAAACCCAAACCACGTCTACGAGCATAGCATAGCAATATAAGCATAACGTAGAAGTAACTCCCAAGGGTTTGATAATAAACAGGGCAATAGGTTCTACCTCATCAACTACTTCCCAAATACCCACATTGATGAGCACATGACTACCTTGGATATGACCAAAAATATTGCATATATGCATATTTGTCAGGTGATTTCTAGTGCAAACTATTCAATAATCTATTTATGTTATCCAGAACAAAAATACTTCACACACTTTTGTGTTTTGTCTAATTGCAGGTGTATGGGACATTTGTACTGATAGAGGCGAGAGTGTCCCGATCTTTCGATGAGATGATAACTATCAATTTGGTGGAGACGACTTTGACGATCCGACTACAAACGTGCACGACGTTGCGCCTTAGCAATCGCTAAACCAATCTCCTGAGGTTACTGACGATGCCGGAAGCACGGTCAGCCTGACCACGAAGGTCTATTCCTGTAAGCAATCGAAGAACGAGCAAGAATATGATAAAGCAATCTGAATATTGCAAATATATATGAGGTATTGATAATGGTGGGGATCCGGAAGCGGTCTTGGTCTGGTCGTTGGACACAAACGAAGTACACGAAGTTGCGTTGGCTAACTTTTAACTAAACAAATCCCAAGGAAAAGCTACTAGATGGATCTACTTATATAGGAGCAAGGGGTGGAGGCCAAGGAGGTGGGAGGACGTCCCAAGGCAGCCTAAAACTAAATCTAGGTCGTACAAGGCCAATGGGCCCAAGTGGAGGTGATGTAACACCTTTGGACTTGTAGTTTGACTCGGATTCTGCTGCAGCATCAGATTGTTTCATCCACAACTCAACGCTCCGGACGAATTTGAAGGTGATTCCAATTGGGTTGGAAAGTGCACGAAATCTAGTTTCCAACAAAAAAAGAATCACCCAATTCGGAGTCCGTATGAAAAACTTGTGTGCGTTTTGAGTCAGGTGTGTCTGTGCAGTCCGAATCTGAATCCAGAACGTGAGAGACTTGGACTCTCTCTTCTCTTGGGCCAAAAGTGACGTGAGAGAACTTTTTGGACAGCAAATAAACATCTCTTTCTTCCTTATCTTCATATGTGGATTGTACAAATGGCCCATACACCTGCAATTAGACAAAACACAAAAGTGTGTGAAGTATTTTTGTTCTGGATAACATAAATAGATTATTGAATAGTTTGCACTAGAAATCACCTGACAAATATGCATATATGCAATATTTTTGGTCATATCCAAGGTAGTCATGTCCTCATCATCCTCCCCTTCTTGAAAATAAAGCCGTCCTCGGCGTTGCTTAATCTGAAATGTGGCTAACAAAAGAGACAAGGTGTACATGTTGTATATGTATATGTAATCCATTTTTACTTCCCTTGATTTTTGCATATATGACACATGAATAGATGAGTAACTTGCATAGTTCATAAAATCTAAAGCCAAAAAATTAGCACAAGAAGTAGAAGGCATGAAAATATTGCAACTCAGTTTGCACATATAAGTGAAGCTCTTATTCATTTCAAAAGATTGACAATGTTCATCATTAAACCATCCCAACATTGGTGAATAAACCTTACTTGCATCAAATTTACATGCTACAACATGCTTAAATACGCAAACATGCAATAAGTCATTCAACACAGAATGATCACCAAGATTAGAGGTCATATCAAAATGATTAAACATTGGTTCTTTTGCATCAGTAGTTAATTCAATGGGTGCACTCAAAATTGTTGGTATTTCAGTTGTTTGATCACATGGCAAAGTCAAATTATCAACGTAGTCCTCTAAAATAGGTGGTGTGATCAAAGTAGTGGGTAGCTCATCAGATGGTGCATTCAAATTGACAAGGCATTTATCATTCTCATGTAGAGATGGAAGATCGGTACCTTTGTCATTACCTCTTATGATCAACTCAGATGATGTAGCCACTCTCGGGGGCGATGTGTCACATGGTGGAGGTGATGTAGTCCTGACAACAACGGATGTGGTTGTCATAGTATGCCTAGTAGTTGAAGGAACAATCATATCAACTCTTGGAATGTGCACCGTGCACTTGTTCTCCTCGTGGCCAACACGTCGTTTTATTTCCTGTTCAGCTTTGCAAGCAAGATGAAACAAATGGTCCATAGGATAACACTCTTCATGAATTATTATCTCTTGAATATCACGGTTTAATCCTCCCCAAAATCTATCCATAAAATCATCTTCACTTTCTTCTAAAGAGGAATGCAACAAGGTAGTTTGTAAATCATCATAATATTTTGTTACAGTTTCACTACCTTGTTTTAAGTGTTGCAACTTCTTAATCATGTCACGAGTATAATAAGCAGGGACGAAAGTATGTCGCATGGCAAGTTTCAAATCATCCCAAGTAGTAGGTATATAATCAGGGTGTAACCGACAATATTCACTCCACCAAACCAAAGCATAACCAGTGAAAGAACCAACCGCAACCTTAACCTTTTTATATTCATTGAAATTATGGGAAGCAAATATATTTTTTATGTCGAACTCCCATTCAATATATAAAGCAGGTTTAAAACGGCCATTAAATGGTGGTATAGATACATTAACCTGATCATGTGCATTTGGATGTTTGTGCACCTCTCGTGACGGTTGTGGTATTTGCAAAGGTGGTGGCACGTCTCCCGCGATCGACAAAGCCCATGAATTGACTCTGGATCCTGTCATGATTAGTAGAACAAGAAACAAAACCCAAAAATAATGTTCCTATAACTACTAGGATGTGCTAGTAAAACGCTCACAGTAAAGCAAATATCAATGTCTTACAAGTTCTTACCATGCAGCAGGCGGTGATCGGCAACCAGCGGTGTCAAGTAACTACGAATATTGAGTAAAGCGATTGCCAGGGGAGCGTACGTATACACGGTGTAGAAATATGTGGAGCTGGGTTGGCTATATATGGTAGCAAAAGATTAGCAATAATCAATTCAAAGATGCAATGTTGAATAAACGCTCAACGACGGTACTGTGCTGGTCCTAGGCTAGACCGGACTAGAGACGCGAGCCTAGAACACTAATGAGGTCACGGCGTAGCACAACTAGCATCAATGAAGGATACTAAGTAGCTCTTGACAGCAAGATATAAGTGAAGATCACAATGGCAGTGAAGATAATGATGAAAAACAACTGCCAAGCAGGATATACAACAACTCTCTCTCCAACTTTCCTCTTGAAAAGTTTGAGACAATTTTCTGATAAATTCTTTCAAAGAATGCTACTAACTCAAGCTTTCCAATGCAAAAAGAATCACTCAATTCCGAGTTGATATGAGGAGTCAAAGAATTCTAAAACTGGCCTGAAAAATTGGAACAAGCTGTGTTCACAAACTTCGGAGGGAAAAAAGACCTATTTAGAAGCCGATTTTGAGGTGTCAAATATTGAACTAGCTTCTGCAACTATTTAGATGCGGCTCGTCGCTATCTTCAATTTGAGTACTCACGGAGCCAAAACGGACTTCGTATGAGGAAGATACACCTGTTTTACTGAACAGTGCGCAAAACAGATTCCAATCCGAATTCAGGTACGAGATTGATTCTAGATAGATCCAATTTTTTTCTTTTTTTTTCTCACGCTTTTTTTTTCTTCTCTCTCTTTTTCTTTCCTTTTTTTCTCTTTTTTTTCTCTATCTTTTTTTTCTCCCTCTTTCCAAGACAAACTAGATAAGATGCAGATTGGATCAGGCGAAGATGTGAATGACCTCAACTATGATTATGACAATGAACAGTGCATAGCACGTGGTGGAAATTAATAGATGGGATGGTGGACAGCGGAACGGATAATGATGCAGCGGCGGCGTGACTAATGTGAACAGAACTCGAAACTCTAAAGGAACTAGACACTAAGACCAGCAACTGACACGACGATGCAACCGATAATTCAACTATGCAAGCAATGAATAGAAAATTGCAAAGGCTCAGACTGGCTTGGATAAAGGATGAATAGATCTAACTTTTTTTGTGGCTTTTTCATGGACTGTAGATATGAATGACAGATGCGATCTAAACTATGAAAAACTGTAAAATCTCACCGAGCAACCTGAAAACTGATACCACTTGATAGAGGCGAGGGTGTCCCGATCTTTCGATGAGATGATAACTATCGATTTGGTGGAGACGACTTTGACGATCCGACTACAAACGTGCACGACGTTGCGCCTTAGTAATCGCTATACCAATCTCCTGAGGTTACTGACGATGCCGGAAGCACGGTCAGCCTGACCACGAAGGTCTATTCCTGCAAGCAATCGAAGAACGAGCAAGAATATGATAAAGCAATCTGAATATTGCAAATATATATGAGGTATTGATAATGGTGGGGATCCGTAAGCGGTCTTGGTCTGGTCGTTGGACACAAACGAAGTACACGAAGTTGCGTTGGCTAACTTTTAACTAAACAAATCCCAAGGAAAAGCTACTAGATGGATCTACTTATATAGGAGCAAGGGGTGGCGGCCAAGGAGGTGGGAGGACGTCCGAAGGCAGCCCAAAACTAAATCTAGGTCGTACAAGGCCAATGGGCCCAAGTGGAGGTGATGTAACACCTTTGGACTTGTAGTTTGACTCGGATTCTGCTGCAGCATCAGATTGTTTCGTCCACAACTCAACGCTCCGGACGAATTTGAAGGTGATTCCAATTGGGTTGGAAAGTGCACGAAATCTAGTTTCCAACAAAAAAAGAATCACCCAATTCGGAGTCCGTATGAAAAATTGTGTGCGTTTTGAGTCAGGTGTGTCTGTGCAGTCCGAATCTGAATCCAGAACGTGAGAGACTTGGACTCTATCTTCTCTTGGGCCAAAAGTGACGTGAGAGAACTTTTTGGACAGCAAATAAACATCTCTTTCTTCCTTATCTTCATATGTGGATTATACAAATGTCCCATACACCTGCAATTAGACAAAACACAAAATTGTGTGAAGTATTTTTGTTCTGGATAACATAAATAGATTATTGAATAGTTTGCACTAGAAATCACCTGACAAATATGCATATATGCAATATTTTTGGTCATATCCAAGGTAGTCATGTCCTCATCATCCTCCCCTTCTTGAAAATAAAGCCGTCCTCGGCGTTGCTTAATCTGAAATGTGGCTAACAAAAGAGACAAGGTGTACATGTTGTATATGTATATGTCATCCATTTTTACTTCCCTTGATTTTTGCATATATGACACATGAATAGATGAGTAACTTGCATAGTTCATAAAATCTAAAGCCAAAAAATTAGCACAAGAAGTAGAAGGCATGAAAATATTGCAACTCAGTTTGCACATATAAGTGAAGCTCTTATTCATTTCAAAAGATTGACAATGTTCATCATTAAACCATCCTAACATTGGTGAATAAACCTTACTTGCATCAAATTTACATGCTACAACATGCTTAAATACGCAAACATGCAATAAGTCATTCAACACAGAATCATCACCAAGATTAGAGGTCATATCAAAATGATTAAACATTGGTTCTTTTGCATCAGTAGTTAATTCAATGGGTGCACTCAAAATTGTTGGTATTTCAGTTGTTTGATCACATGGCAAAGTCAAATTATCAACGTAGTCCTCTAAAATAGGTGGTGTGATCAAAGTAGTGGGTAGCTCATCAGATGGTGCATTCAAATTGACAAGGCATTTATCATTCTCATGTAGAGATGGAAGATCGGTACCTTTGTCATTACCTCTTATGATCAACTCAGATGATGTAGCCACTCTCGGGGGCGATGTGTCACATGGTGGAGGTGATGTAGTCCTGACAACAACGGATGTGGTTGTCATAGTATGCCTAGTAGTTGAAGGAACAATCATATCAACTCTTGGAATGTGCACCGTGCACTTGTTCTCCTCGTGGCCAACACGTCGTTTTATTTCCTGTTCAGCTTTGCAAGCAAGATGAAACAAATGGTCCATAGGATAACACTCTTCATGAATTATTATCTCTTGAATATCACGGTTTAATCCTCCCCAAAATCTATCCATAAAATCATCTTCACTTTCTTCTAAAGAGGAATGCAACAAGGTAGTTTGTAAATCATCATAATATTTTGTTACAGTTTCACTACCTTGTTTTAACGGTTGCAACTTCTTAATCATGTCACGAGTATAATAAGCAGGGACGAAAGTATGTCGCATGGCAAGTTTCAAATCATCCCAAGTAGTAGGTATATATTCAGGGTGTAACCGACAATATTCACTCCACCAAACCAAAGCATAACCAGTGAAAGAACCAACCGCAACCTTAACCTTTTTATGTTCATCGAAATTATGGGAAGCAAATATATTTTTTATGTCGAACTCCCATTCAATATATAAAGCAGGTTTAAAACGGCCATTAAATGGTGGTATAGATACATTAACCTGATCATGTGCATTTGGATGTTTGTGCACCTCTCGTGACGGTTGTGCTATTTGCAAAGGTGGTGGCATGTCTCCCGCGATCGACAAAGCCCATGAATTGACTCTGGATCCTGTCATGATTAGTAGAACAAGAAACAAAACCCAAAAATAATGTTCCTATAACTACTAGGATGTGGTGGTAAACGCTCACAGTAAAGCAAATATCAATGTCTTACAAGTTCTTACCATGCAGCAGGCGGTGATCGGCAACCAGCGGTGTCAAGTAACTCCAAATATTGAGTAAAGCGATTGCCAGGGGAGCGTACGTATACACGGTGTAGAAATATGTGGAGCTGGGTTGGCTATATATGGTAGCAAAAGATTAGCAATAATCAATTCAAAGATGCAATGTTGAATAAACGCTCAACGACGGTACTGTGCTGGTCCTAGGCTAGACCGGACTAGAGACGCGAGCCTAGAACACTAATGAGGTCACGGCGTAGCACAACTAGCATCAATGAAGGATACTAAGTAGCTCTTGACAGCAAGATATAAGTGAAGATCACAACAGCAGTGAAGATAATGAGGTGAAACAACAACCAAGCAGGATATATCAACAACTTTGTCTCCAACTTTCCTCTGAAAAAGTTTGTGCCGATTTTTTTGTTTTTTTTTCTTCTCTCTTTTTTTTCCTCACACTTTTTTTTCTTTCTCTCCTTTTTTTTCTCTGACTTTTTTTTCCTTTTTTTTCTCTCGTTTTTTTTCTCTCTTTTTTTCTCCCTCTTTCCAAAACAAACTAGAGAAGATGCAGATTGGATCAAGTGAAGATGTGAACGATCTCAACTATTATTATGACAATGAATGGTGGGTAGCACGTGGTGGAAATTGATGGATGGGTGGTGGACAGCGGAAGAGATAATGATGCAGCGGTGGCGTGACTAATGTGAACAGAACTCGAAACTCTAAACGAACTAGACACTAAGACCAGCAACTGACACGACGATGCAACCGATAATTCAACTATGCAAGCAATGAATAGAAAATTGCAAAGGCTCAGACTGGCTTGGATAAAGGATGAACAGATCTAACTTTTTTTTTGTGTGGCTTTTTCTTGGACAATAGGTAAGAAAATAAATCTAATCTAGAAAAACTGGAAATTCTCACCGAGCAACCTGAAAACTGATACCACTTGATAGAGGCGAGAGTGTCCCAATCTTTCGATGAGATGATAACTATCAATTTGGTGGAGACGACTTTGACGATCCGACTACAAACGTGCACGATGTTGCGCCTTAGCAATCGCTAAACCAATCTCCTGAGGTTACTGACGATGCCGGAAGCACGGTCAGCCTGACCACGAAGGTCTATTCCTGCAAGCAATCGAAGAACGAGCAAGAATATGATAAAGCAATCTGAATATTGCAAATATATATGAGGTATTGATAATGGTGGGGATCCGGAAGCGGTCTTGGTCTGGTCGTTGGACACAAACGAAGTACACGAAGTTGCGTTGGCTAACTTTTAACTAAACAAATCCCAAGGAAAAGCTACTAGATGGATCTACTTATATAGGAGCAAGGGGTGGAGGCCAAGGAGGTGGGAGGACGTCCCAAGGCAGCCTAAAACTAAATCTAGGTCGTACAAGGCCAATGGGCCCAAGTGGAGGTGATGTAACACCTTTGGACTTGTAGTTTGACTCGGATTCTGCTGCAGCATCAGATTGTTTCATCCACAACTCAACGCTCCGGACGAATTTGAAGGTGATTCCAATTGGGTTGGAAAGTGCACGAAATCTAGTTTCCAACAAAAAAAGAATCACCCAATTCGGAGTCCGTATGAAAAACTTGTGTGCGTTTTGAGTCAGGTGTGTCTGTGCAGTCCGAATCTGAATCCAGAACGTGAGAGACTTGGACTCTATCTTCTCTTGGGCCAAAAGTGACGTGAGAGAACTTTTTGGACATCAAATAAACATCTCTTTCTTCCTTATCTTCATATGTGGATTGTACAAATGTCCCATACACCTGCAATTAGACAAAACACAAAAGTGTGTGAAGTATTTTTGTTCTGGATAACATAAATAGATTATTGAATAGTTTGCACTAGAAATCACCTGACAAATATGCATATATGCAATATTTTTGGTCATATCCAAGGTAGTCATGTCCTCATCATGTACAATCCACATATGAAGATAAGGAAGAAAGAGATGTTTATTTGCTGTCCAAAAAGTTCTCTCACGTCACTTTTGGCCCAAAAGAAGATAGAGTCCAAGTCTCTCACGTTCTGGATTCAGATTCGGACTGCACAGACACACCTGACTCAAAACGCACACAAGTTTTTCATACGGACTCCGAATTGGGTGATTCTTTTTTTGTTGGAAACTAGATTTTGTGCACTTTCCAACCCAATTGGAATCACCTTCAAATTCGTCCGGAGTGTTGAGTTGTGGACGAAACAATCTGATGCTGCAGCAGAATCCGAGTCAAACTACAAGTCCAAAGGTGTTACATCACCTCCACTTGGGCCCATTGGCCTTGTACGACCTAGATTTAGTTTTAGGCTGCCTTGGGACGTCCTCCCACCTCCTTGGACGCCACCCCTTGCTCCTATATAAGTAGATCCATCTAGTAGCTTTTCCTTGGGATTTGTTTAGTTAAAAGTTAGCCATTGCAACTTCGTGTACTTCGTTTGTGTCCAACGACCAGACCAAGACCGCTTACGGATCCCCACCTTTATCAATACTTCATGTATATTCGCAATATTCAGATTGCTTTTATCATATTCTTGCTCGTTCTTCGATTGCTTGCAGGAATAGACCTTCGTGGTCAGGTTGATCGTGCTCCGGCGTGGTCAATAACCTCAGGAGATTGGTTTAGCGATTGCTAAGGCGCAACGTCGTGCACATTTGTAGTCGGATCGTCAAAGTCGTCTCCACCAAATCGATAGTTATCATCTCATCGAAAGATCGGGACACCCTCGCCTCTATCAAGTGGTATCAGTTTTCAGGTTGCTCGATGAGAATTTCCAGTTTTTCTTAGATTAGATTTATTTTCTTACCTATTGTCCAAGAAAAAGCCACAAAAAAAGTTAGATCTGTCCATCCTTTATCCAAGCCAGTCTGAGCCTTTGCAATTTTCTATTCATTGCTTGCATAGTTGAATTATTGGTTGCATCGTCGTGTCAGTTGCTGGTCTTAGTGTCTAGTTCCTTTAGAGTTTCGAGTTCTGTTCACATTAGTCACGCCGCCGCTGCATCATTATCCGTTCCGCTGTCCATCATCCCATCTATTAATTTCCACCACGTGCTATGCATTGTTCATTGTCATAATCATAGTTGAGGTCATTCACATCTTCGCCTGATCCAATCTGCATCTTATCTAGTTTGTCTTGGAAAGAGGGAGAAAAAAAAGATAGAGAAAAAAAGAGAAAAAAAGTAAAGAAAAAGAGAGAGAAGAAAAAAAAAGCGTGAGAAAAAAAAGAGAGAAGAAAAAAATTGGATCTATCTAGAATCAATCTCGTACCTGAATTCGGATTGGAATCTGTTTTGCGCACTGTTCAGTAAAACAGGTGTATCTTCCTCATACGAAGTCCGTTTTGGCTCCGTGAGTACTCAAATTGAAGATAGCGACGAGCCGCATCTAAATAGTTGCAGAAGCAAGTTCAATATTTGACACCTCAAAATCGGCTTCTAAATAGGTCTTTTTGCCCTCCAAAGTTCATGAACACAGCTTGTTCCAATTTTTCAGGCCAGTTTTAGAATTCCTTGACTCCTCATATCAACTCGGAATTGAGTGATTCTTTTTGCATTGGAAAGCTTGAGTTAGTAGCATTCTTTGAAAGAATTTATTAGAAAATTGTCTCAAACTTTTCAAGAGGAAAGTTGGAGAGAGAGTTGTTGTATATCCTGTGATGAGGACATCAATACAATTGTTACACCCACCGCCCCTGCTGCTATACATACTGGACCAATTACTAGAGCTCGTGCACGCCAACTAAATTACCAGGTACTTTCGTTTCTTGGTAATGATTCTAATGTTCATGAGAATATGATGCTGCCTAAATTGGATACATTTGTTTTGCTTACAAATGAAGGGCCTAGCTTGGAGAAGGATGAACATTGGAGCAAGAACAAGCATGGAGATGATGGCATGCGCAAGGGGAACAAGAACGGAGTTACAAGTGATGATTTCAGGACTTTGAAGCCACCATAATGGGTGCATGAAGCCTTGGACGAAATATACAAGATGCCACTTCATAAATTTCGTCCCGAGGCTATTTTAGATGCTGCGTCACCTTATTATTGGGCCAGGCCCATGTAATTTCGAAATACATAAGTATAGGCTATTTTTAGAGTCCGTATGTGTGGGGAAACAAGAGATAGGGTTGATTTCGGACCCTTCCACCAAGGGCCACGAAATTCCCCCCTCTTCCTCCATATATACAGCCCTTAGGGCATCGTTTAGACTTTGGGTTTTGTTTAGATTAAAAGTTCGCCATAGCTGCAACTTCGCGTACTTCGTTTGTGTTCAACGACCAGACAAAGGCGTCACAGAACCCCACCTTGATCAATAAAGTTTTCATCTTATATTCGCAATATCCAGATTGCAATCTTAGTTTCTTGCTTGTTCTTCGTTTGCTCGCAGGAAACAGACCCTCGTGGTCAGGTTGATCGTGCTCCGGTGTGGTCAATAACCTCTCGGAGTTGGTTTAGCGATTGCTAAGGCGCGACGTCCTCGCACGTTCGTAGTCGGATCGTCAAAGTCGACTTCCACCAAAGCGATAACCATCATCTCATCGAAAGACGGGACACCTTTGCCTCTATCAAGTGGTATCAGATTTCCACGTTGCTCGGTGAGATTTTACAGTTTTTCGTAGTTTAGATCGAGTCTGTTCTTCATACCTATAGTCCACGAAAAAGCCACAAAAAAAATTAGGGTTAGTTCATCATATCCGAACCAATCTGAGCCTTTGCATAATCTTTTTAGGGTTTTGCTTTGTTGAATTTGCGGTTGCATCGTCGGTCTAGTTGCTGGTCTTAGAGTCTAGTTGATGAGGACATGACTACCTTGGATATGACCAAAAATATTGCATATATGCATATTTGTCAGGTGATTTCTAGTGCAAACTATTCAATAATCTATTTATGTTATCCAGAACAAAAATAGTTCACACACTTTTGTTTTTTGTCTAATTGCAGGTGTATGGGACATTTGTACAATCCACATATGAAGATAAGGAAGAAAGAGATGTTTATTTGCTGTCCAAAAAGTTCTCTCACGTCACTTTTGGCCCAAGAGAAGATAGAGTCCAAGTCTCTCACGTTCTGGATTCAGATTCGGACTGCACAGACATACCTGACTCAAAACGCACACAAGTTTTTCATACGGACTCCAAATTGGGTGATTCTTTTTTTGTTGGAAACTAGATTTCGTGCACTTTCCAACCCAATTGGAATCACCTTCAAATTCGTCCGGAGCGTTGAGTTGTGGACGAAACAATCTGATGTTGCAGCAGAATCCGAGTCGAACTACAAGTCCAAAGGTGTTACATCACCTCCACTTGGGCCCATTGGCCTTGTACGACCTAGATTTAGTTTTAGGCTGCCTTGGGACGTCCTCCCACCTCCTTGGCCGCCACCCCTTGCTCCTATATAAGTAGATCCATCTAGTAGCTTTTCCGGGGGGATTTGTTTAGTTAAAAGTTAGCCATTGCAACTTCGTGTACTTCGTTTGTGTTCAACGACCAGACCAAGACCGCTTACGAATCCCCACCTTCATCAATACTTCATATATACTCACAATATTCAGATTGCTTTTATCATATTCTTGCTTGTTCTTCGATTGCTTGCAGGAATAGACCTTCGTGGTCAGGTTGATTGTGCTCCGGCGTGGTAAATAACCTCTTGAAGTTGGTTTAGCGATTGCTAAGGAGCAACGTCGTGCACGTTTGTAGTCGGATCGTCAAAGAAATCTTCACCAAATCGATAGTTATCATCTCATCGAAAGATCGGGACACCCCCGCCTCTATCAAGTGGTATCAGTTTTCAGGTTGCTCGGTGAGAATTTCCAGTTTTCCTAGATTAGATTTATTTTCTTACCTATTGTCCAAGAAAAATCCACAAAAAAGAGTTAGATCTATTCATCCTTTTTCCAAGCCAGTCTGAGCCTTTGCAATTTTCTTTTTATTGCTTGCATAGTTGAATTATCGGTTGCATCATCGTGTCGAGTTGCTGGTCTTAGTGTCTAGGTCGTTTAGAGTTTCGAGTTCTGTTCACATTAGTCACGTCGTCGCTGCATCGTTATCCCTTCCGCTGTCCACCACCCATCCATCAATTTCCTCCACGTGCTACCCACCGTTCATTGTCATAATCATAGTTGAGATCGTTCCCATCTTCGCTTGATCCACTCTACATCTTATCTAGTTTGTTTTGGGAAAGAGGGAGAGAGAAAAAAAAGATAGAGAAAAAAAACGAGAGAAAAAAAAAGTAAAAAAAAGTCAGAGAAAAAAAAAGAAAGGAAAAGAAAAAAAGTGTGAGAAAAAAAAGAGAGGAGAAAAGAAACAAAAAATCGAATCTATCTAGAATCAATCTCGTACCTGAATTCGGATTGGAATCTGTTTTGCACACTGTTCAGTAAAACAGGTGTATCTTCCTCATACGAAGTCCGTTTTGGCTCCGTGAGTACTCAAATTGAAGCTAGAGACGAGCCGCATCTAAATAGTTGCAGAAGCTAGTTCAATATTTGACACCTCAAAATCGGCTTCTAAATAGGTCTTTTTGCCCTCTGAAGTTCCTGAACACAGCTTGTTCCAATTTTTCAGGCCAGTTTTAGAATTCTTTGACTCCTCATATCAACTCGGAATTGAGTGATTCTTTTTGCATTGGAAAGCTTGAGTTAGTAACATTCTTTGAAAGAATTTATCAGAAAATTGTCTCAAACTTTTCAAGAGGAAAGTTGGAGAGAGAGTTGTTGTATATCCTGCTTGGCAGTTGTTTTTCATCATTATCTTCACTGCCGTTGTGATCTTCACTTATATCTTGCTGTCAAGAGCTACTTAGTATCCTTCATTGATGCTAGTTGTGCTACGCCGTGACCTTATTAGTGTTCTAGGCTCGCGTCTCTAGTCCGGTCTAGCCTAGGACCAGCACAGTACCGTCGTTGAGCATTTATTCAACATTGCATCTTTGAATTGATTATTGCTAATCTTTTGCTACCATATATAGCCAACCCAGCTCCACATATTTCTACACCGTGTATACGTACGCTCCCCTAGCAATCGCTTTACTCAATATTCGGAGTTACTTGACACCGCTGGTTGCCGATCACCGCTTGCTGCATGGTAAGAACTTGTAAGAAATTGATATTTGCTTTACTGTGAGCGTTTTACCACCACATCCTAGTAGTTATAGGAACATTATTTTTGGGTTTTGTTTCTTGTTCTACTAATCATGACAGGATCCAGAGTCAATTCATGGGCTTTGTCGATCGCGGGAGACGTGCCACCACCTTTGCAAATACCACAACCGTCACGAGAGGTGCACAAACATCCAAATGCACATGATCAGGTTAATGTATCTATACCACCATTTAATGGCCGTTTTAAACCTGCTTTATATATTGAATGGGAGTTTGACATAAAAAATATATTTGCTTCCCATAATTTCAATGAACAAAAAAAGGTTAAGGTTGCGGTTGGTTCTTTCACTGGTTATGCTTTGGTTTGGTGGAGTGAATATTGTCGGTTACACCCTGATTATATACCTACTACTTGGGATGATTTGAAACTTGCCATGCGACATACTTTCGTCCCTACTTATTATACTCGTGACATGATTAAGAAGTTGCAACAGTTAAAACAAGGTAGTGAAACTGTAACAAAATATTATGATGATTTACAAACTACCTTGTTGCATTCCTCTTTAGAAGAAAGTGAAGATGATTTTATGGATAGATTTTGGGGAGGATTAAACCGTGATATTCAAGAGATACTAATTCATGAAGAGTGTTATCCTATGGACCATTTGTTTCATCTTGCTTGCAAAGCTGAACAGGAAATAAAACGACGTGTTGGCCACAAGGAGAACAAGCGCACGGTGCACATTCCAAGAGTTGATATGATTGTTCCTTCAACTACTAGGCATACTATGACAACCACATCCGTTGTTGTCAGGACTACATCACCTCCACCATGTGACACATCGCCCCCGAGAGTAGCTACATCATCTGAGTTGATCATAAGAGGTAATGACAAAGGTACTGATCATCCATCTCTACATGAGAATGATGAATGCCTTGTCAATTTGAATGCACCATCTGATGAGCTACCCACTACTTTGATCACACCACCTATTTTAGAGGACTACGTTGATAATTTGACTTTGCCATGTGATCAAACAACTGAAATACCAACAATTTTGAGTGCACCCATTGAATTAACTATTGATGCAAAAGAACCAATGTTTAATCATTTTGATATGACCTCTAATCTTGGTGATGATTCTGTGTTGAATGACTTATTGCATGTTTGCTTATTTAAGCATGTTGTAGCATGTAAATTTGATGCAAGTAAGGTTTATTCACCAATGTTGGGATGGTTTAATGATGAACATTGTCAATCTCTTGAAATGAATAAGAGCTTCACTTATATGTGCAAACTGAGTTGCAATATTTTCATGCCTTCTACTTCTTGTGCTAATTTTTTGGCTTTAGATTTTATGAACTATGCAAGTTACTCATCTATTCATGTGTCATATATGCAAAAATCAAGGGAGAAGTAAAAATGGATGACATATACATATACAACATGTACACCTTGTCTCTTTTGTTAGCCACATTTCAGATTAAGCAACGCCGAGGACGGCTTTATTTTCAAGAAGCGGAGGATGATGAGGACATGACTACCTTGGATATGACCAAAAATATTGCATATATGCATATTTGTCAGGTGATTTCTAGTGCAAACTATTCAATAATCTATTTATGTTATCCAGAACAAAAATACTTCACACACTTTTGTTTTTTGTCTAATTGCAGGTGTATGGGACATTTGTACAATCCACATATGAAGATAAGGAAGAAAGAGATGTTTATTTGCTGTCCAAAAAGTTCTCTCACGTCACTTTTGGCCCAAGAGAAGATAGAGTCCAAGTCTCTCACGTTCTGGATTCAGATTCGGACTGCACAGACATACCTGACTCAAAACGCACACAAGTTTTTCATACGGACTCCGAATTGGGTGATTCTTTTTTTATTGGAAACTAGATTTCGTGCACTTTCCAACCCAATTGGAATCACCTTCAAATTCGTCCGGAGCGTTGAGTTGTGGACGAAACAATCTGATGCTGCAGCAGAATCCGAGTCAAACTACAAGTCCAAAGGTGTTACATCACCTCCACTTGGGCCCATTGGCCTTGTACGACCTAGATTTAGTTTTAGGCTGCCTTGGGACGTCCTCCCACCTCCTTGGCCGCCACCCCTTGCTCCTATATAAGTAGATCCATCTAGTAGCTTTTCCGGGGGGATTTGTTTAGTTAAAAGTTAGCCATTGCAACTTCGTGTACTTCGTTTGTGTTCAACGACCAGACCAAGACCGCTTACGAATCCCCACCTTCATCAATACTTCATATATACTCACAATATTCAGATTGCTTTTATCATATTCTTGCTTGTTCTTTGATTGCTTGCAGGAATAGACCTTCGTGGTCAGGTTGATTGTGCTCCGGCGTGGTCAATAACCTCTTGAAGTTGGTTTAGCGATTGCTAAGGCGCAACGTCGTGCACGTTTGTAGTCGGATCGTCAAAGTCATCTTCACCAAATCGATAGTTATCATCTCATCGAAAGATCGGGACACCCCCGCCTCTATCACTAGTCTTTTAGAGTTTCGAGTTCTGGTCATAAGTTGTCACGCCGCCGCCGCACCATCATCATCGCCCCTGCCATCTACCACCACCGCACCGAATCCGTATCCATATACCACCACCAATCCGTGTCCATATACCACCACCGATCCATATCCATATACTACCACCGCTACCACCACCGCTGCCATATACCACCACCATATATCCACCACCAATCCGAGTTCTTTGCTTATTAGGTTTGTTTTTGGGATCCATCTAGATTCCGATTCGTGTTTCCTTGCCGGAGTAGGTTTCGGCAAAAAAAAAAAGAGTCGGGTAGCCACGCTTCGTTTAGGCCCAAATTTTTTCGAAAACGCATTTTTCGAAAAAATTTCTGGCTATCGTATTTTTAGGTGTTTCTGAGTGTTTTGAGACAGGTGCCATTATAGGAAGTTTTTTTTGACCCGTTTCCAGTTTCTTGGTCCGGGCAGTCAAAAAAAAATTGTCGAAAAAAAAAATTTCCTGCCCATCCTGTCAGTTTGATCTAGGAAGAGTTTTGAGACACTCGCCATTATAGTGATTTTTCGCAAAAAAAAACAGCGCAAAAAAAAGAGCGCAAAAAAAAAGAGCGAAAAAAAATTTCAGAGTGTGCTTTTCCCTTGTTTACGTGCCGCGCCATGATTTTGTTGGTGTTCTAGGCTCGCGTCTCTAGCACAGTCTAGCCTAGGACCAGCACAGTACCGTCGTTGAGCGTTTATTCAACTTTGCATCTCTGGATTGATTATTGCTGACTCTTTTTGCTACCATACTATAAGCCTTCCCAGCTCCACATACATCTACGTCGTGTGTTTCACTCTCCCTGGTAATCGCTCTATCCAAGCTTTGAGAGTTTTTGACTACAACGGTTGCCGATCACCGCCTGCTGCTGGGTAAGAACTGGTAAGAATTTGAGATTTGCTTGACGGATTTGTGATACACCACCACCACTTCTTAGTAGTCTGTAGGATCATATTCTTGTGTGTTTCTATTGCTGCTAACCATGCCAGGATCACAAGCCAACGAGATTGACTGGGAGAACTTATCGAACAAGGAGCTTCATGATAAGTTTCAGCAAATGATGACTGAACAGGTACAAGATGTGCTGAACAATTTTGAAGAGGCCATGGAGAAGATCACTGGTCTTGAGAAGACGTTCGAAACAAAGCTCGATAACAAATTTAATGAACTGCTTGCGCGTCTTCCACCACCGGCTACACCAGTCGCACCTCTGCAACAACAACAACTACGCCCCCTTCCGAATCAGTATGGACGAGCACAACATGTTCCTATTGTGCCAGGACAAAATTCTGGTGCCGCTGTTACTGCTGTTGGTGCTTCTTTGGCTCCTGCTACTGCTCCTGCTGGTACCCAGGAGGATGATGAGTATGCGGGCGATTATGAGGATGAGGTTGATCAAAATCAGATCTACGAGCAGCCACCAGCACCACCACTAGCAGGTCGACCTCATGTATATATTCGTAATGGTAGGCCTGCACCACCACCTCAGGTACGAGATGATGTCCATATTCCTAAACTGAAATTGAATATTCCACCATTTGAGGGTAGATATGTTCCTGATATATATCTTACTTGGGAGTTAGAAACTGAACAACGATTTACATGTTTACAATATCCTGAGGAGAGACGAGTTGCTGCTGTTGTTTGTGCTTTCACTAGTTTTGCATGTGTATGGTGGTCTGAACATTGTAGATTATATCCTATTCCAACTACTTGGGCTGCTTTGAAAACTGCTATGCGTACGCGTTGGGTTCCACCATATTATCAACGTGAATTGCTTCAAAAATTGCAGCGTTTAAGACAAGGGAAAAATTCTGTAGAAGAATATTATCAGGAATTACAAACTGGCATGATTAGATGTGGTATTGTTGAGGAGAATGAAGCTATGCTTGCACGTTTTCTGGGTGGATTAAATAGAGAGATTCAGACCATTCTCGACTATAAGGAGTATACTAATATCACTCGTTTATTCCATCTTGCTTGTAAAGCTGAACGTGAAGTGCAGGATCGACAAGCATTGGCGCGAACTAACTTTTCTGCAGGCCGACCTTCCTCATGGACGCCGCGTGCATCTTCTACTTCAACTGCACCAGCACCTCAATCAGGTGCCTCCTACAGCCGTGATACAAGTAAACAGGAACAACCACCATTATCTGCCAAGAGCGCACCTGCGGGGCCTGCACAGCGTTCTTCTTCTTCCATGGCATCAACAGGGCACACAAGTGATATTATTTGTCGTCGCTGTAAGGGAGGAGGTCATTATGCGAGGGAATGCAAATCTCCGCGTGTGATGATTGCTACCGCGGATGGTGGATATGAGTCCGCTAGTGACTATGATGTGGAGACATTGGCTCTTATTACACGTGAAGAACATGGTGGAGATTATTCTGATCATGAGACGCAATACATGGCTCCTGAAGACGCTGACAGGTATGAATGTTTAGTTGCTCAACGTGTTTTGAGTGTGCAGGTCACACAAGCTGAGCAAAATCAGAGGCACAATTTGTTCCATACCAAGGGAGTTGTGAAGGAACGTTCTGTGCGCGTCATAATAGACGGAGGGAGCTGCAACAACTTGGCTAGCATGGAGATGGTGGAGAAGCTTTCTCTCACCACAAGACCACATCCACATCCTTACTATATCCAATGGTTCAACAACAGCGGCAAGGTTAAGGTAACACGTACTGTTCGTGTGCATTTTAGTATCTCTACATATGCTGATTATGTTGATTGTGATGTGGTACCTATGCAAGCATGTTCCTTATTACTTGGTAGACCATGGCAATTTGATAAAAATTCTGTACACCATGGTAGAAACAATCACTATACTCTTGTTCATAAGGATAAAAATATTACTTTGCTTCCTATGACTCCCGATTCCATTTTGAAAGATGATATTAATAGAGCTAATAAAGCACAACAGGAGAAGAATAAGAGTGAAAATCAGATTGTGGCAAAAGAATTTGAGCAACAAATGAAGCCTAATAATAAACCATCTAGTGTTGCTTCTGAAATTAAATTGAAAAGTGCATGTTTATTTGCCACCAAATCTGATATTGATGAGCTAGATTTCAGCAAATCTGTTTGCTATGCTTTTGTGTGCAAAGAGGCATTATTTTCATTCGAGGACGTGCCTTCCTCTTTGCCTCCTGCTGTCACTAACATCTTGCAGGAGTTCGCTGACGTTTTTCCACAAGACGTGTGATGAGGACATCAATACAATTGTTACACCCACAGCCCCTGCTGCTATACATACTGGACCAATTACTAGAGCTCGTGCACGCCAACTAAATTACCAGGTACTTTCGTTTCTTGGTAATGATTCTAATGTTCATCAGAATATGATGCTGCCTAAATTGGATACATTTGTTTTGCTTACAAATGAAGGGCCTAGCTTGGAGAAGGATGAACATTGGAGCAAGAACAAGCATGGAGATGATGGCATGCGCAAGGGGAACAAGAACGGAGTTACAAGTGATGATTTCAGGACTTTGAAGCCACCATAATGGGTGCATGAAGCCTTGGACGAAATATAAAAGATGCCACTTCATAAATTTCGTCCCGAGGCTATTTTAGGTGCTGCGTCACCTTATTATTGGGCCAGGCCCATGTAATTTCGAAATACATAAGTATAGGCTATTTTTAGAGTCCGTATGTGTGGGGAAACAAGAGATAGGGTTGATTTCGGACCCCTCCACCAAGGGCCACGAAATTCCCCCCTCTTCCTCCATATATACAGCCCTTAGGGCATCGTTTAGACTTTGGGATTTGTTTAGTTAAAAGTTAGCCATTGCAACTTCGTGTACTTCGTTTGTGTCCAACGACCAGACCAAGACCGCTTACGGATCCCCACCTTTATCAATACTTCATATATATTTGCAATATTCAGATTGCTTTTATCATATTCTTGCTCGTTCTTCGATTGCTTGCAGGAATAGACCTTCGTGGTCAGGTTGATCGTGCTCCGGCGTGGTCAATAACCTCAGGAGATTGGTTTAGCGATTGCTAAGGCGCAACGTCGTGCACGTTTGTAGTCGGATCGTCAAAGTCGTCTCCACTAAATCGGTAGTATCATCTCATCGAAAGATCGGGACACCCCACCTCTATCAAGTGGTATCAGAGCTCTATCACCTCTCCTGAAGACGCTGACAGGTATGAATGTTTAGTTGCTCAACGTGTTTTGAGTGTGCAGGTCACACAAGCTGAGCAAAATCAGAGGCACAATTTGTTCCATACCAAGGGAGTTGTGAAGGAACGTTCTGTGCGCGTCATAATAGACGGAGGGAGCTGCAACAACTTGGCTAGCATGGAGATGGTGGAGAAGCTTTCTCTCACCACAAGACCACATCCACATCCTTACTACATCCAATGGTTCAACAACAGCGGCAAGGTTAAGGTAACACGTACTGTTCGTGTGCACTTTAGTATCTCTACATATGCTGATTATGTTGATTGTGATGTGGTACCTATGCAAGCATGTTCCTTATTACTTGGTAGACCATGGCAATTTGATAAAAATTCTGTACACCATGGTAGAAACAATCACTATACTCTTGTTCATAAGGATAAAAATATTACTTTGCTTCCTATGACTCCTGATTCCATTTTGAAAGATGATATTAATAGAGCTAATAAAGCACAACAGGTGAAGAATAAGAGTGAAAATCAGATTGTGGCAAAAGAATTTGAGCAACAAATGAAGCCTAATAATAAACCATCTAGTGTTGCTTCTGAAATTAAATTGAAAAGTGCATGTTTATTTGCCACCAAATCTGATATTGATGAGCTAGATTTCAGCAAATCTGTTTGCTATGCTTTTGTGTGCAAAGAGGCATTATTTTCATTCGAGGACGTGCCTTCCTCTTTGCCTCATGCTGTCACTAACATTTTGCAGGAGTTCGCTGACGTTTTTCCACAAGACGTGCCACCGGGATTACCGCCTATTCGAGGGATTGAGCATCAGATTGACTTAATTCCCGGTGCTTCACTGCCAAACCGTGCACCATACCGTACCAATCCAGAGGAGACGAAGGAGATTATGCGTCAAGTACAAGAGCTTCTCGACAAAGGTTATATACGCGAATCCCTTAGTCCTTGTGCTGTTCCTATTATTCTAGTGCCGAAAAAGGATGGTACATCACGTATGTGTGTTGATTGTAGAGGCATTAATAATATTACTATTCGTTATCGTCATCCTATTCCTAGGCTAGATGATATGCTTGATGAATTGAGTGGCTCTACAATATTCTCCAAAGTTGATTTGCGTAGTGGCTACCATCAAATTCGTATGAAATTGGGAGATGAATGGAAAACAGCATTTAAAACTAAGTTTGGATTATATGAGTGGTTAGTCATGCCTTTTGGGTTAACTAATGCACCTAGTACTTTCATGAGATTAATGAACGAAGTTTTACGTGCTTTCATTGGACGTTTGTGGTAGTTTACTTTGATGACATATTGATTTATAGCAGATCTTTGGAAGAACATTTGGAACATTTACGTGCTGTTTTTATGGCTCTACGTGATGCACGTTTGTTTGGTAACCTTGGGAAGTGCACCTTTTGCACCGACCGAGTATCTTTTCTTGGCTATGTTGTTACTCCACAGGGAATTGAAGTTGATAAAGCCAAGATTGAAGCTATTGAGAGTTGGCCGCAGCCCAAAACGGTCACACAAGTGAGGAGTTTTCTTGGCCTCGCTGGATTCTATAGGCGTTTTGTGAGAGATTTCAGCACCATTGCTGCACCTCTCAATGAGCTTACAAAGAAAGATGTGCCTTTTCTTTGGGGTACTGCACAGGAAGAAGCCTTCACGGTATTGAAAGATAAGTTGACACATGCTCCTTTACTCCAACTTCCTGATTTTAATAAGACTTTTTAGCTTGAATGTGATGCTAGTGGAATTGGATTAGGAGGTGTGTTATTACAAGATGGCAAACCTGTTGCATACTTTTCTGAAAAATTGAGTGGGCCTAGTCTGAATTATTCTACTTATGATAAATAATTATATGCTCTTGTTCGGACTTTATAAACATGGCAACATTATTTATGGTCAAAAGAATTTGTTATACATTCTGATCATGAATCTTTGAAACATATTAAAAGTCAAGCTAAACTAAATCGTAGACATGCTAAATGGGTTGAATTCATTGAGACTTTCCCTTATGTCATTAAACACAAGAAGGGAAAAGAAAATGTTATTGCTGATGCATTGTCTCGTCGCTATACTATGCTTTCACAACTTGACTTCAAAATATTTGGTTTGGAGACCATCAAAGATCAATATGTGCATGATGCTGATTTTAAAGATGTAATGCAGAATTGTAAAGAAGGAAGAATGTGGAACAAGTTTGTTGTTAACGATGGATTTGTGTTTCGTGCTAACAAGCTATGCATTCCAGCTAGCTCCGTTCGTCTTTTGTTGTTGCAGGAGGCGCATGGAGGAGGATTAATGGGACACTTTGGCGTGAAGAAGACGGAGGACGTACTTGCTACACATTTCTTTTGGCCAAAGATGAGACGGGATGTTGAGCGTTTTATTGCTCGCTGCACTACATGTCAAAAAGCTAAGTCACGACTCAATCCTCATGGTTTATATATGCCTTTGCCTGTACCTAGTGTTCCTTGGGAGGATATATCTATGGACTTTTTTTTAGGTTTACCGCGAACAAAGAAGGGGAGGGATAGCATATTTGTTGTCGTGGATAGATTCTCGAAAATGGCACACTTTATACCATGTCATAAAAGCGATGATGCTGTTAATGTTGCTGATTTGTTCTTTCGTGAAATTATTCGCTTGCATGGTGTGCCAAATACTATTGTTTCAGATCGTGATACTAAATTTCTTAGCCACTTTTGGAGATGTTTATGGGCTAAGTTGGGGACTAAACTGCTTTTTAGTACCACTTGTCACCCCCAAACTGATGGACAAACTGAAGTAGTCAATAGAACGTTGTCTACTATGCTTAGGGCTGTTTTGAAGAATAATAAGAAAATGTGGGAGGACTGCTTGCCTCATATTGAATTTGCTTATAATTGTTCATTGCATTCTACTACTAAGATGTGCCCTTTTGAAGTTGTGTATGGTTTCCTACCTCATGCACCTATTGATTTGTTGCCTCTTCCATCTTCGGAGAAGGTTAATTTTGATGCTAAACAACGTGCTGAATTGATTTTAAAAATGCATGAGTTAACTAAGGAAAACATTGAGCGCATGAATGCTAAATATAAACTTGCTGGAGATAAGGGTAGAAAACATGTTGTGTTTGCACCTGGAGATCTTGTTTGGTTACATTTGCGTAAGGATAGATTTCCTGATTTGCGCAAATCAAAGTTAATGCCACGTGCTGATGGTCCCTTTAAGGTGTTAGAGAAAATAAATGATAATGCATATAAACTTGAGCTGCCTGCAGATTTTGGGGTTAGTCCCACTTTTAACATTGCAGATTTGAAGCTTTATTTGGGTGAGGAAGATGAACTTCCGTCGAGGACGACTTCATTTCAAGAAGGGGAGGATGATGAGGACATCAATACAATTGTTACACCCACAGCCCCTGCTGCTATACATACTGGACCAATTACTAGAGCTCGTGCACGCCAACTAAATTTGATAGAGGCGAGGGTCCCGATCTTTCGATGAGATGATGGATATCGCTTTGGTGGAAGTCGACTTTGACGATCCGACTACGAACGTGCGAGGACGTCGCGCCTTAGCAATCGCTAAACCAACTCCGAGAGGTTATTGACCACGCCGGAGCACGATCAACCTGACCACGAGGGTCTGTTTCCTGCGAGCAAACGAAGAACAAGCAAGAAACTAAGATTGCAATCTGGATATTGCGAATATAAGATGAAAGCTTTATTGATCAAGGTGGGGTTCTGTGACGCCTTTGTCTGGTCGTTGAACACAAACGAAGTACGCGAAGTTGCAGCTATGGCGAACTTTTAATCTAAACAAAACCCAAAGTCTAAACGATGCCCTAAGGGCTGTATATATGGAGGAAGGGGGGGGGGAATTTCGTGGCCCTTGGTGGAGGGGTCCGAAATCAACCCTATCTCTTGTTTCCCCACACATACGGACTCTAAAAATAGCCTATACTTATGTATTTCGAAATTACATGGGCCTGGCCCAATAATAAGGTGACGCAGCACCTAAAATAGCCTCGGGACGAAATTTATGAAGTGGCATCTTGTATATTTCGTCCAAGGCTTCATGCACCCATTATGGTGGCTTCAAAGTCCTGAAATCATCACTTGTAACTCCGTTCTTGTTCCCCTTGCGCATGCCATCATCTCCATGCTTGTTCTTGCTCCAATGTTCATCCTTCTCCCAGCTAGGCCCTTCATTTGTAAGCAAAACAAATGTATCCAATTTAGGCAGCATCATATTCTCATGAACATTAGAATCATTACCAAGAAACGAAAGTACCTGGTAATTTAGTTGGCGTGCACGAGCTCTAGTAATTGGTCCAGTATGTATAGCAGCAGGGGCTGTGGGTGTAACAATTGTATTGATGTCCTCATCATCCTCCCCTTCTTGAAATGAAGTCGTCCTCGACGGAAGTTCATCTTCCTCACCCAAATAAGGCTTCAAATCTGCAATGTTAAAAGTGGGACTAACCCCAAAATCTGCAGGCAGCTCAAGTTTATATGCATTATCATTTATTTTCTCTAACACCTTAAAGGGACCATCAGCACGTGGCATTAACTTTGATTTGCGCAAATCAGGAAATCTATCCTTACGCAAATGTAACCAAACAAGATCTCCAGGTGCAAACACAACATGTTTTCTACCCTTATCTCCAGCAAGTTTATATTTAGCATTCATGTGCTCAATGTTTTCCTTAGTTAACTCATGCATTTTTAAAATCAATTCAGCACGTTGTTTAGCATCAAAATTAACCTTCTCCGAAGATGGAAGAGGCAATAAATCAATAGGTGCACGAGGTAGGAAACCATACACAACTTCAAAAGGGCACATCTTAGTAGTAGAATGCAATGAACGATTATAAGCAAATTCAATATGAGGCAAGCATTCCTCCCACATTTTCTTATTATTCTTCAAAACAGCCCTAAGCATAGTAGACAACGTTCTATTGACTACTTCAGTTTGTCCATCAGTTTGGGGGTGACAAGTAGTACTAAAAAGCAGTTTAGTCCCCAACTTAGCCCATAAACATCTCCAAAAGTGGCTAAGAAATTTAGTATCACGATCTGAAACAATAGTATTTGGCACACCATGCAAGCGAATAATTTCATGAAAGAACAAATCAGCAACATTAACAGCATCATCGCTTTTATGACATGGTATAAAGTGTGCCATTTTCGAGAATCTATCCACGACAACAAATATGCTATGATAACTATCTTTCGATGAGATGATAACTGTCGATTTGGTGGAGACGACTTTGACGATCCGACTACAAACGTGCAACGACGTTGTGCCTTAGCAATCGCTAAATGATGAGGACATCAATACAATTGTTACACCCACAGCCCCTGCTGCTATACATACTGGACCAATTACTAGAGCTCGTGCACGCCAACTAAATTACCAGGTACTTTCGTTTCTTGGTAATGATTCTAATGTTCATGAGAATATGATGCTGCCTAAATTGGATACATTTGTTTTGCTTACAAATGAAGGGCCTAGCTTGGAGAAGGATGAACATTGGAGCAAGAACAAGCATGGAGATGATGGCATGCGCCAGGGAAACAAGAACGGAGTTACAAGTGATGATTTCAGGACTTTGAAGCCACCATAATGGGTGCATGAAGCCTTGGACGAAATATACAAGATGCCACTTCATAAATTTCGTCCCGAGGCTATTTTAGGTGCTGCGTCACCTTATTATTGGGCCAGGCCCATGTAATTTCGAAATACATAAGTATAGGCTATTTTTAGAGTCCGTATGTGTGGGGAAACAAGAGATAGGGTTGATTTCGGACCCCTCCACCAAGGGCCACGAAATTCCCCCCTCTTCCTCCATATATACAGCCCTTAGGGCATCGTTTAGACTTGGGGTTTTGTTTAGATTAAAAGTTCGCCATAGCTGCAACTTCGCGTACTTCGTTTGTGTTCAACGACCAGACAAAGGCGTCATAGAACCCCACCTTGATCAATAAAGCTTTCATCTTATATTCGCAATATCCAGATTGCAATCTTAGTTTCTTGCTTGTTCTTCGTTTGCTCGCAGGAAACAGACCCTCGTGGTCAGGTTGATCGTGCTCCGGCGTGGTCAATAACCTCTCGGAGTTGGTTTAGCGATTGCTAAGGCGCGACGTCCTCGCACATTCGTAGTCGGATCGTCAAAGTCGACTTCCACCAAAGCGATAACCATCATCTCATCGAAAGATGGGACACCTTTGCCTCTATCATCCTGCTTGGCAGTTGTTTTTCATCATTATCTTCACTGTCGTTGTGATCTTCACTTATATCTTGCTGTCAAGAGCTACTTAGTATCCTTCATTGATGCTAGTTGTGCTACGCCGTGACCTTATTAGTGTTCTAGGCTCGCGTCTCTAGTCCGGTCTAGCCTAAGACCAGCACAGTACCGTCGTTGAGCATTTATTCAACATTGCATCTTTGAATTGATTATTGCTAATCTTTTGCTACCATATATAGCCAACCCAGCTCCACATATTTCTACACCGTGTATACGTACGCTCCCCTGGCAATCGCTTTACTCAATATTCGGAGTTACTTGACACCGCTGGTTGCCGATCACCGCCTGCTGCATGGTAAGAACTTGTAAGACATTGATATTTTCTTTACTGTGAGCGTTTTACCACCACATCCTAGTAGTTATAGGAACATTATTTTTGGGTTTTGTTTCTTGTTCTACTAATCATGACAAGATCCAGAGTCAATTCATGGGCTTTGTCGATCGCGGGAGACGTGCCACCACCTTTGCAAATACCACAACCATCACGAGAGGTGCACAAACATCCAAATGCACATGATCAGGTTAATGTATCTATACCACCATTTAATGACCGTTTTAAACCTGCTTTATATATTGAATGGGAGTTCGACATAAAAAATATATTTGCTTCCCATAATTTCGATGAACATAAAAAGGTTAAGGTTGCGGTTGGTTCTTTCACTGGTTATGCTTTGGTTTGGTGGAGTGAATATTGTCGGTTACACCCTGATTATATACCTACTACTTGGGATGATTTGAAACTTGCCATGCGACATACTTTCGTCCCTGCTTATTATACTCGTGACATGATTAAGAAGTTGCAACACTTAAAACAAGGTAGTGAAACTGTAACAAAATATTATGATGATTTACAAACTACCTTGTTGCATTCCTCTTTAGAAGAAAGTGAAGATGATTTTATGGATAGATTTTGGGGAGGATTAAACCTTGATATTCAAGAGATACTAATTCATGAAGAGTGTTATCCTATGGACCATTTGTTTCATCTTGCTTGCAAAGCTGAACAGGAAATAAAACGACGTGTTGGCCACGAGGAGAACAAGCGCACGGTGCACATTCCAAGAGTTGATATGATTGTTCCTTCAACTACTAGGCATATTATGACAACCACATCCGTTGTTGTCAGGACTACATCACCTCCACCATGTGACACATCGCCCCCGAGAGTGGCTACATCATCTGAGTTGATCATAAGAGCCACATTTCAGATTAAGCAACGCCGAGGACGGCTTTATTTTCAAGAAGGGGAGGATGATGAGGACATGACTACCTTGGATATGACCAAAAATATTGCATATATGCATATTTGTCAGGTGATTTCTAGTGCAAACTATTCAATAATCTATTTATGTTATCTAGAACAAAAATACTTCACACACTTTTGTGTTTTGTCTAATTGCAGGTGTATGGGACATTTGTACAATCCACATATGAAGATAAGGAAGAAAGAGATGTTTATTTGCTGTCCAAAAAGTTCTCTCACGTCATTTTTGGCCCAAGAGAAGATAGAGTCCAAGTCTCTCACGTTCTGGATTCAGATTCGGACTGCACAGACATACCTGACTCAAAACGCACACAAGTTTTTCATACGGACTCCGAATTGGGTGATTCTTTTTTTGTTGGAAACTAGATTTCGTGCACTTTCCAACCCAATTGGAATCACCTTCAAATTCGTCCGGAGCGTTGAGTTGTGGACGAAACAATCTGATGCTGCAGCAGAATCCGAGTCAAACTACAAGTCCAAAGGTGTTACATCATCTCCACTTGGGCCCATTGGCCTTGTACGACCTAGATTTAGTTTTAGGCTGCCTTGGGACGTCCTCCCACCTCCTTGGCCGCCACCCCTTGCTCCTATATAAGTAGATCCATCTAGTAGCTTTTCCTTGGGATTTGTTTAGTTAAAAGTTAGCCATTGCAACTTCGTGTACTTCGTTTGTGTCCAACGACCAGACCAAGACCGCTTACGGATCCCCACTATTATCAATACCTCATATATATTTGCAATATTCAGATTGCTTTATCATATTCTTGCTCGTTCTTCGATTGCTTGCAGGAATAGACCTTCGTGGTCAGGCTGACCGTGCTTCCGGCATCGTCAGTAACCTCAGGAGATTGGTTTAGCGATTGCTAAGGCGCAACGTCGTGCACGTTTGTAGTCGGATCGTCAAAGTCGTCTCCACCAAATCGATAGTTATCATCTCATCGAAAGATCGGGACACCCCGCCTCTATCAATTGTTCCTTCAACTACTAGGCATACTATGACAACCACATCCGTTGTTGTCAGGACTACATCACCTCCACCATGTGACACATCGCCCCCGAGAGTGGCTACATCATCTGAGTTGATCATAAGAGGTAATGACAAAGGTACTGATCTTCCATCTCTACATGAGAATGATGAATGCCTTGTCAATTTGAATGCACCATCTGATGAGCTACCCACTACTTTGATCACACCACCTATTTTAGAGGACTACGTTGATAATTTGACTTTGCCATGTGATCAAACAACTGAAATACCAACAATTTTGAATGCACCCATTGAATTAACTATTGATGCAAAAGAACCAATGTTTAATCATTTTGATATGACCTCTAATCTTGGTGATGATTCTGTGTTGAATGACTTATTGCATGTTTGCGTATTTAAGCATGTTGTAGCATGTAAATTTGATGCAAGTAAGGTTTATTCACCAATGTTGGGATGGTTTAATGATGAACATTGTCAATCTTTTGAAATGAATAAGAGCTTCACTTATATGTGCAAACTGAGTTGCAATATTTTCATGCCTTCTGCTTCTTGTGCTAATTTTTTGGCTTTAGATTTTATGAACTATGCAAGTTACTCATCTATTCATGTGTCATATATGCAAAAATCAAGGGAAGTAAAAATGGATGACATATACATATACAACATGTACACCTTGTCTCTTTTGTTAGCCACATTTCAGATTAAGCAACGCCGAGGACGGCTTTATTTTCAAGAAGGGGAGGATGATGAGGACATGACTACCTTGGATATGACCAAAAATATTGCATATATGCATATTTGTCAGGTGATTTCTAGTGCAAACTATTCAATAATCTATTTATGTTATCCAGAACAAAAATACTTCACACACTTTTGTGTTTTGTCTAATTGCAGGTGTATGGGACATTTGTACAATCCACATATAAAGATAAGGAAGAAAGAGATGTTTATTTGCTGTTCAAAAAGTTCTCTCACGTCACTTTTGGCCCAAGAGAAGATAGAGTCCAAGTCTCTCACGTTCTGGATTCAGATTCGGACTGCACAGACATACCTGACTCAAAACGCACACAAGTTTTTCATACGGACTCCGAATTGGGTGATTCTTTTTTTGTTGGAAACTAGATTTCGTGCACTTTCCAACCCAATTGGAATCACCTTCAAATTCGTCCGGAGCGTCGAGTTGTGGACGAAACAATCTGATGCTGCAGCAGAATCCGAGTCAAACTACAAGTCCAAAGGTGTTACATCACCTCCACTTGGGCCCATTGGCCTTGTACGACCTAGATTTAGTTTTAGGCTGCCTTGGGACGTCCTCCCACCTCCTTGGCCGCCACCCCTTGCTCCTATATAAGTAGATCCATCTAGTAGCTTTTCCTTGGGATTTGTTTAGTTAAAAGTTAGCCATTGCAACTTCGTGTACTTCGTTTGTGTCCAACGACCAGACCAAGACCGCTTCCGGATCCCCACCATTATCAATACCTCATATATATTTGCAATATTCAGATTGCTTTATCATATTCTTGCTCGTTCTTCGATTGCTTGCAGGAATAGACCTTCGTGGTCAGGCTGGCCGTGCTTCCGGCATCGTCAGTAACCTCAGGAGATTGGTTTAGCGATTGCTAAGGCGCAACGTCGTGCACGTTTGTAGTCGGATCGTCAAAGTCGTCTCCACCAAATCGATAGTTATCATCTCATCGAAAGATCGGGACACAACGACGGTACTGTGCTGGTCCTAGGCTAGACCGGACTAGAGACGCGAGCCTAGAACATTAATGAGGTCACGGCGTAGCACAACTAGCATCAATGAAGGATACTAACTAGCTCTTGACAGTAAGATATAAGTGAAGATCACAACAGCAGTGAAGATAATGAGGTGAAACAACAGCCAAGCAGGATATATCAACAACTTTGTCTCCAACTTTCCTCTGAAAAAGTTTGTGCCGATTTTTT
Source organism: Triticum dicoccoides (assembly GCF_002162155.2). Classification (NCBI taxonomy): domain Eukaryota; kingdom Viridiplantae; phylum Streptophyta; class Magnoliopsida; order Poales; family Poaceae; genus Triticum; species Triticum dicoccoides. The sequence continues at coordinate 153,913 of NW_021278164.1, read as the reverse complement.
TGTTTTTTTTTCTTCTCTCTTTTTTTTCCTCACACTTTTTTTTTCTTTCTCTCCTTTTTTTTCTCTGACTTTTTTTCCTTTTTTTCTCTCTTTTTTTTCTCTCTTTTTTTCTCCCTCTTTCCAAAACAAACTAGATAAGATGCAGATTGGATCAAGTGAAGATGTGAACGATCTCAACTATTATTATGACAATGAATGGTGGGTAGCACGTGGTGGAAATTGATGGATGGGTGGTGGACAGCGGAAGACATAAATGATGCAGCGGTGGCGTGACTAATGTGAACAGAACTCGAAACTCTAAACGAACTAGGCACTAAGACCAGCAACTCGACACGACGATGCAATCGATAATTCAACTATGCAATCAATGAAAAGAAAATTGCAAAGGCTCAGACTGGCTTGGACCAAGGATGAATAGATCTAACTCTTTTTTGTGGCTTTTTCTTGGACAATAGGTAAGAAAGTAAATCTAATCTAGGAAAACTGGAAATTCTCACCGAGCAACCTGAAAACTGATACCACTTGATGGAGAGTGTTATCCTATGGACCATTTGTTTCATCTTGCTTGCAAAGCTGAACAGGAAATAAAACGACGTGTTGGCCACGAGGAGAACAAGCGCACGATGCACATTCCAAGAGTTGATATGATTGTTCCTTCAACTACTAGGCATACTATGACAACCACATCCGTTGTTGTCAGGACTACATCACCTCCACCATGTGACACATCGCCCCCGAGAGTGGCTACATCATCTGAGTTGATCATAAGAGGTAATGACAAAGGTACTGATCTTCCATCTCTACATGAGAATGATGAATGCCTTGTCAATTTGAATGCACCATCTGATGAGCTACCCACTACTTTGATCACACCACCTATTTTAGAGGACTACGTTGATAATTTGACTTTGCCATGTGATCAAACAACTGAAATACCAACAATTTTGAATGCACCCATTGAATTAACTATTGATGCAAAAGAACCAATGTTTAATCATTTTGATATGACCTCTAATCTTGGTGATGATTCTGTGTTGAATGACTTATTGCATGTTTGCTTATTTAAGCATGTTGTAGCATGTAAATTTGATGCAAGTAAGGTTTATTCACCAATGTTGGGATGGTTTAATGATGAACATTGTCAATCTTTTGAAATGAATAAGAGCTTCACTTATATGTGCAAACTGAGTTGCAATATTTTCATGCCTTTTACTTCTTGTGCTAATTTTTTGGCTTTAGATTTTATGAACTATAGAAGTTACTCATCTATTCATGTGTCATATATGCAAAAATCAAGGAAAGTAAAAATGGATGACATATACATATACAACATGTACACCTTGTCTCTTTTGTTAGCCACATTTCAGATTAAGCAACGCCGAGGACGGCTTTATTTTCATGAAGGGGAGGATGATGAGCACATGACTACCTTGGATATGACCAAAAATATTGCATATATGCATATTTGTCAGGTGATTTCTAGTGCAAACTATTCAATAATCTATTTATGTTATCCAGAACAAAAATACTTCACACACTTTTGTGTTTTGTCTAATTGCAGGTGTATGGGACATTTGTACAATCCACATATGAAGATAAGGAAGAAAGAGATGTTTATTTGCTGTCCAAAAAGTTCTCTCACGTCACTTTTGGCCCAAGAGAAGATAGAGTCCAAGTCTCTCACGTTGTGGATTCAGATTCGGACTGCACAGACACACCTGACTCAAAACGCACACAAGTTTTTCATACGGACTCCGAATTGGGTGATTCTTTTTTTGTTGGAAACTAGATTTTGTGCACTTTCCAACCCAATTGGAATCACCTTCAAATTCGTCCGGAGCGTTGAGTTGTGGACGAAACAATCTGATGCTGCAGCAGAATCCGAGTCAAACTACAAGTCCAAAGGTGTTACATCACCTCCACTTGGGCCCATTGGCCTTGTACGACCTAGATTTAGTTTTAGGCTGCCTTGGGACGTCCTCCCACCTCCTTGGCCGCCACCCCTTGCTCCTATATAAGTAGATCCATCTAGTAGCTTTTCCTTGGGATTTGTTTAGTTAAAAGTTAGCCATTGCAACTTCGTGTACTTCGTTTGTGTCCAACGACCAGACCAAGACCGCTTACGGATCCCCACCTTTATCAATACTTCATATATATTCGCAATATTCAGATTGCTTTTATCATATTCTTGCTCGTTCTTCGATTGCTTGCAGGAATAGACCTTCGTGGTCAGGTTGATCGTGCTCCGGCGTGGTCAATAACCTCAGGAGATTGGTTTAGCGATTGCTAAGGCGCAACGTCGTGCACGTTTGTAGTCGGATCATCAAAGTCGTCTCCACCAAATCGATAGTTATCAACTCCTAACCATGCAATGTTTGAGGGTTGAAACTAATGCATAAAAACAGGCTATGAAAAGAGTATGATCAATGTGTTACTTGCCTTGCTGACGATCCGCAAAACCTAGAGACTCGTAGTAACACGCTTCGCACTCCGGGAATACTATCGCAAACAAACAATAACATACGTAAGCAACTAGCAAAGATGCACGAGCAAAACTTTAATTGAAAGCAAAGAACCAGCAAGTTCAACTTAATAACTCTGGTTAGCAAAAAGAATCGAATCAAACGGAGCAACGAAACTCAAACGGCAAAAGAAACAAAACCCATTTACTAATCTGGACTAAGGTCAAATTTTTACAGTACCAAAACTTAGTTTAAGTTGGTTAAGCAGAAAGATGGTTTCGAGACGAAACTCCAGGCTTTTGAATCACCTGATTCCGACTAATGAGCGAAAAGATAAACATAAACTAAGATTGGATCGGAAATCGCGATCAGAAAAATCGCGGAATAAATCCGACAAAAGAAAAAGTGACGAACAGATTAATGAACGAGCGTTCGTTATCTGAAACTAAATGAAGAACACGTTCGTTAAAACGAACGGACGAGCGAACGCTCGCTAAATAAATAAACCGGAGAATAAAACCGATCTATACATAAAAAAACGGAACTAGGGTTTTTCGAAAAAACGAAGTGTGATAAAGGCGGGGTGTCCCGATCTTTCGATGAGATGATAACTATCGATTTGGTGGAGACGACTTTGACGATCCGACTACAAACGTGCACGACGTTGCGCCTTAGCAATCGCTAAACCAATCTCCTGAGGTTACTGACGATGCTGGAAGCACGGTCAGCCTGACCACGAAGGTCTATTCCTGCAAGCAATCGAAGAACGAGCAAGAATATGATAAAGCAATCTGAATATTGCAAATCTATATGAAGTATTGATAATGGTGGGGATCCGGAAGCGGTCTTGGTCTGGTCGTTGGACACAAACAAAGTACACGATGTTGCAATGGCTAACTTCTAACTAAACAAATCCCAAGGAAAAAGCTACTAGATGGATCTACTTATAAAGGAGCAAGGGGTCGCGGCCAAGGAGGTGGGAGGATGTCCCAAGGCAGCCTAAAACAAAATCTAGGTCGTACAAGGCCAATGGGCCCAAGTGGAGGTGATGTAACACCTTTGGACTTGTAGTTTGACTCGGATTCTGCTGCAGCATCAAATTGTTTCGTCCACAACTCAACGCTCCGGACGAATTTGAAGGTGATTCCAATTGGGTTGGAAAGTGCACGAAATCTAGTTTCCAACAAAAAAAGAATCACCCAATTCGGAGTCCGTATGAAAAACTTGTGTGCGTTTTGAGTCAGGTATGTCTGTGTAGTCCGAATCTGAATCCAGAACGTGAGAGACTTGGACTCTATCTTCTCTTGGGCCAAAAGTGACGTGAGAGAACTTTTTGGACAGCAAATAAACATCTCTTTCTTCCTTATCTTCATATGTGGATTGTACAAATGTCCCATACACCTGCAATTAGACAAAACACAAAAGTGTGTGAAGTATTTTTGTTCTGGATGACATAAATAGATTATTGAATAGTTTGCACTAGAAATCACCTGACAAATATGCATATATGCAATATTTTTGGTCATATCCAAGGTAGTCATGTCCTCATCATCCTCCCCTTCTTGAAAATAAAGCCGTCCTCGGCGTTGCTTAATCTGAAATGTGGCTAATAAAAGAGACAAGGTGTACATGTTGTATATGTATATGTCATCCATTTTTACTTCCCTTGATTTTTGCATATATAACACATGAATAGATGAGTAACTTGCATAGTTCATAAAATCTAAAGCCAAAAAATTAGCACAAGTAGAAGGCATGAAAATATTGCAACTCAGTTTGCACATATAAGTGAAGCACTTATTCATTTCAAAAGATTGACAATGTTCATCATTAAACCATCCCAACATTGGTGAATAAACCTTACTTGCATCAAATTTACATGCTACAACATGCTTAAATAAGCAAACATGCAATAAGTCATTTAACACAGAATCATCACCAAGATTAGAGGTCATCTCAAAATGATTACACATTGGTTCTTTTGCATCAATAGTTAATTCAATGGGTGCACTCAAAATTGTTGGTATTTCAGTTGTTTGATCACATGGCAAAGTCAAATTATCAACGTAGTCCTCTAAAATAGGTGGTGTGATCAAAGTAGTGGGTAGCTCATCAGATGGTGCATTCAAATTGACAAGGCATTCATCATTCTTATGTAGAGATGGAAGATCAGTACCTTTGTCATTACCTCTAATGATCAACTCAGATGATGTAGCCACTCTCGGGGGCGATGTGTCACATGGTGGAGGTAATGTAGTCCTGACAACAACGGATGTGGTTGTCATAGTATGCCTAGTAACTGAAGGAACAATCATATCAACTCTTGGAATGTGCACCGTGCGCTTGTTCTCCTCGTGGCCAACACGTCGTTTTATTTCCTGTTCAGCTTTGCAAGCAAGATGAAACAAATGGTCCATAGGATAACACTCTTCATGAATTAGTATCTCTTGAATATCACGGTTTAATCCTCCCCAAAATCTATCCATAAAATCATCTTCACTTTCTTCTAAAGAGGAATGCAACAAGGTAGTTTGTAAATCATCATAATATTTTGTTACAGTTTCACTACCTTGTTTTAAGTGTTGCAACTTCTTAATCATGTCACGAGTATAATAAGCAGGGACGAAAGTATGTTGCATGGCAAGTTTCAAATCATCCCAAGTAGTAGGTATATAATCAGGGTGTAACCGACAATATTCACTCCACCAAACCAAAGCATAACCTGTGAAAGAACCAATCGCAACCTTAACCTTTTTTTGTTCATTGAAATTATGGGAAGCAAATATATTTTTTATGTCAAACTCCCATTCAATATATAAAGCAGGTTTAAAACGGCCATTAAATGGTGGTATAGATACATTAACCTGATCATGTGCATTTGGATGTTTGTGCACCTCTCGTGACGGTTGTGGTATTTGCAAAGGTGGTGGCACGTCTCCCGCGATCGACAAAGCCCATGAATTGACTCTGGATCCTGTCATGATTAGTAGAACAAGAAACAAAACCCAAAAATAATGTTCCTATAACTACTAGGATGTGGTGGTAAAACGCTCACAGTAAAGCAAATATCAATGTCTTACAAGTTCTTACCATGCAGCAGGCGGTGATCGGCAACCAGCGGTGTCAAGTAACTCCGAATATTGAGTAAAGCGATTGCCAGGGGAGCGTACGTATACACGGTGTAGAAATATGTGGAGCTGGGTTGGCTATATATGGTAGCAAAAGATTAGCAATAATCAATTCAAAGATGCAATGTTGAATAAACGCTCAACGACGGTACTGTGCTGGTCCTAGGCTAGACCGGACTAGAGACGCGAGCCTAGAACACTAATAAGGTCACGGCGTAGCACAACTAGCATCAATGAAGGATACTAAGTAGCTCTTCACAGCAGATATAAGTGAAGATCACAACGGCAGTGAAGATAATGATGAAAAACAACTGCCAAGCAGGATATACAACAACTCTCTCTCCAACTTTCCTCTTGAAAAGTTTGAGACAATTTTATGATAAATTCTTTCAAAGAATGCTACTAACTCAAGCTTTCCAATGCAAAAAGAATCACTCAATTCCGAGTTAATATGAGGAGTCAAAGAATTCTAAAACTGGCCTGAAAAATTGGAACAAGCTGTGTTCACGAACTTCGGAGGGCAAAAAGACCTATTTAGAAGCCGATTTTGAGGTGTCAAATATTGAAGTAACTTCTGCAACTATTTAGATGCGGCTCGTCGCTATCTTCAATTTGAGTACTCACGGAGCCAAAACGGACTTCGTATGAGGAAGATACACCTGTTTTACTGAATAGTGCGCAAAACAGATTCCAATCCGAATTCAGGTACGAGATTGATTCTAGATAGATCCAATTTTTTTTCTTCTCTCTTTTTTTTTCTCACGTTTTTTTTCTTTTTCTTCTCCCTCTTTTTCTTTTTTTTTCTTTCCTTTTTTCTCTCTTTTACCAGTTGATAAAGGCGGGGTGTCCCGATCTTTCGATGAGATGATAACTATCGATTTGGTGGAGACGACTTTGACGATCCGACTACAAACGTGCACGACGTTGCGCCTTAGCAATCGCTAAACCAATCTCCTGAGGTTACTGACGATGCTGGAAGCACGGTCAGCCTGACCACGAAGGTCTATTCCTGCAAGCAATCGAAGAACGAGCAAGAATATGATAAAGCAATCTGAATATTGCAAATCTATATGAAGTATTGATAATGGTGGGGATCCGGAAGCGGTCTTGGTCTGGTCGTTGGACACAAACGAAGTACACGATGTTGCAATGGCTAACTTTTAACTAAACAAATCCCAAGGAAAAAGCTACTAGATGGATCTACTTATAAAGGAGCAAGGGGTCGCGGCCAAGGATTTGGGAGGATGTCCCAAGGCAGCCTAAAACTAAATCTAGGTCGTACAAGGCCAATGGGCCCAAGTGGAGGTGATGTAACACCTTTGGACTTGTAGTTTGACTCGGATTCTACTGCAGCATCAAATTGTTTCGTACACAACTCAACGCTCCGGACGAATTTGAAGGTGATTCCAATTGGGTTGGAAAGTGCACGAAATCTAGTTTCCAACAAAAAAAGAATCACCCAATTCGGAGTCCGTATGAAAAACTTGTGTGCGTTTTGAGTCAGGTATGTCTGTGTAGTCCGAATCTGAATCCAGAACGTGAGAGACTTGGACTCTATCTTCTCTTGGGCCAAAAGTGACGTGAGAGAACTTTTTGGACAGCAAATAAACATCTCTTTCTTCCTTATCTTCATATGTGGATTGTACAAATGTCCCATACACCTGCAATTAGACAAAACACAAAAGTGTGTGAAGTATTTTTGTTCTGGATGACATAAATAGATTATTGAATAGTTTGCACTAGAAATCACCTGACAAATATGCATATATGCAATATTTTTGGTCATATCCAAGGTAGTCATGTCCTCATCA
>NW_021278164.1:126515-145502 GCF_002162155.2 Triticum dicoccoides | reverse complement strand
GAGGGGAGGGGGCGGCAGTGGCTTGGGGAAGGGGGCGCCCAGGGAGGAGTCCGGCTCGGGCTCCCCTCGGCGTCCGTGCGGCGCACGGCGGCGCGCGCGGGGAAGGCGGCGGTGAGGCGGGCCGGCCTGGCTGGGCCTTGGGCCTGGTCGGGCGCGGGCGCAAGTTTTTTTTTAAAATAAATTCCGCCGGAACTTAGAAAAATCCTAGAAAAATAAAAAAATCTAAAAATACCAAAATAAATTTTCACCGTCTAAATGAAATATTTAGGACGAGGTGAACATTTTCTTGGCCCTAAATGCAATTTTGGAAAGCATGCAAATTTTTCTAATGCAAATAAAATCCAAATAAAATCAACTAAGATCAAATAAATGATTTTAACATTTTTCTTCCAATATTTCAATTATTTTGGAGAAGTCATATTATCTCCTCTCATTTATTTTTGGTACGAAATATTTTTCGGAGAAAGAATAATTAAAATCAAAAATCCTCGTTTCATTATTTGGTACGAAAATCCAAATATGAGACCGAAAAATCCCCAACTCTCTCCGAGGGTCCTTGAGTTGCTTAGGATTTCGAGGATTGCAAAACGGAAAAGAAATAAAATATGATATGCATGAATGACCTGTGTATAACATTCCAAATTAAAAATTTGGGATGTTACAAACCTACCCCCCTTAAGATGAATCTCGCCCTCGAGATTCGGGTTGGTCAGAAAATAGGTGCGGGTGGTCCTTGCGAAGATCATCCTCTCTTTCCCAGGTGGCTTCATCCTCTGTATGGTGGCTCCACTGAACTTTACAGAACTTGATGACCTTACTGCGAGTTACTCGGCTGGCAAACTCAAGAATCTTCACTGGCTTCTCCTCATAGGTCAAATCATTGTCTAGCTGAATTGTCTCCAAGGGTACGATATCTCTTAATGGTATATCAGCCATCTCCGCATGGCATTTCTTCAGCTGTGAGACGTGGATCACGTCGTGAACTCCAGATAGTCCTTCGGGTAATTCCAACTTGTAGGCAACTTCTCCCATCTGTTCCAAAACGCGATACGGTCCTACAAATCTCGGGGCTAATTTACCCTTAACTCCAAAATGTTTCACACCTCGCAAGGGTGATACTCGCAGATATGCTCTATCTCCAATTTCATAAGTTACCTCCTTGCGTTTCGAGTCTGCGTAGCTTTTCTGCCTCGACTGAGCTACCTTCAGTCTATCGCAAATCAATTTAACTTTCTCCTCAGACTCCTTGATCTATTTCTTAATTTCCTCCAGATCATTTGCAGGCATCCGATAGGGTCTCTTGGATATAGGCCCTGTACCTGGCAACAATTCTATCAAAAACTCAATGTCACGATCCGGTGGCATCCCTGGTAACTCTTCTGGAAAAACATCCGGGTAATCCTTTACTACAGGCACTTCCTCCTGCACAACTCCCGTGAGGGCATTCACTTGGGTCCTCCTAGGCATATGCCTAGATACGTACTTAATCCTTTTTCCCTCCGGGGTGGTGAGATGAATTGACTTGCTAGCACAGTCAATATTTCCTCCATACCTTGACATCCAGTCCATACTGATAGAGGCAAAGGTGTCCCGTCTTTCGATGAGATGATGGATATCGCTTTGGTGGCAGTCGACTTTGACGATCCGACTACGAACGTGCGAGGACGTCGCGCCTTAGCAATCGCTAAACCAACTCCGAGAGGTTATTGACCACGCCGGAGCACGATCAACCTGACCACGAGGGTCTGTTTCCTGCGAGCAAACGAAGAACAAGCAAGAAACTGAGATTGCAATCTGGATATTGCGAATATAAGATGAAAGCTTTATTGATCAAGGTGGGGTTCTGTGACGCCTTTGTCTGGTCGTTGAACACAAACGAAGTACGCGAAGTTGCAGCTATGGCGAACTTTTAATCTAAACAAAACCCAAAGTCTAAACGATGCCCTAAGGGCTGTATATATGGAGGAAGAGGGGGGAATTTCGTGGCCCTTGGTGGAGGGGTCCGAAATCAACCCTATCTCTTGTTTCCCCACACATACGGACTCTAAAAATAGCCTATACTTATGTATTTCGAAATTACATGGGTCTGGCCCAATAATAAGGTGACGCAGCACCTAAAATAGCCTCGGGACGAAATTTAGGAAGTGGCATCTTGTATATTTCGTCCAAGGCTTCATGCACCCATTATGGTGGCTTCAAAGTCCTGAAATCATCACTTGTAACTCCGTTCTTGTTCCCCTTGCGCATGCCATCATCTCCATGCTTGTTCTTGCTTCAATGTTCATCCTTCTCCAAGCTAGGCCCTTCATTTGTAAGCAAAACAAATGTATCCAATTTAGGCAGCATCATATTCTCATGAACATTAGAATCATTACCAAGAAACGAAAGTACCTGGTAATTTAGTTGGCGTGCACGAGCTCTAGTAATTGGTCCAGTATGTATAGCAGCAGGGGCTGTGGGTGTAACAATTGTATTGATGTCCTCATCACTAGATGATATGCTTGATGAATTGAGTGGCTCTACAATATTCTCCAAAGTTGATTTGCGTAGTGGATACCATCAAATTCGTATGAAATTGGGAGATGAATGGAAAACAGCATTTAAAACTAAGTTTGGATTATATGAGTGGTTAGTCATGCCTTTTGGGTTAACTAATGCACCTAGTACTTTCATGAGATTAATGAACGAAGTTTTACGTGCTTTCATTGGACGATTTGTGGTAGTTTACTTTGATGACATATTGATTTATAGCAGATCTTTGGAAGAACATTTGGAACATTTACGTGCTGTTTTTATTGCTCTACGTGATGCACGTTTGTTTGGTAACCTTGGGAAGTGCACCTTTTGCACCGACCGAGTATCTTTTCTTGGCTATGTTGTTACTCCACAGGGAATTGAAGTTGATAAAGCCATGATTGAAGCTATTGAGAGTTGGCCGCAGCCCAAAACGGTCACACACGTGAGGAGTTTTCTTGGCCTCGCTGGATTCTATAGGCGTTTTGTGAGAGATTTCAGCACCATTGTTGCACCTCTCAATGAGCTTACAAAGAAAGATGTGCCTTTTCTTTGGGGTACCGCACAGGAAGAAGCCTTCTCCGTATTGAAAGATAAGTTGACACATGCTCCTTTACTCCAACTTCCTGATTTTAATAAGACTTTTGAGCTTGAATGTGATGCTAGTGGAATTGGATTAGGAGGTGTGTTATTACAAGATGGCAAACCCGTTGCATACTTTTCTGAAAAATTGAGTGGGCCTAGTCTGAATTATTCTACTTATGATAAAGAATTATATGCTCTTGTTGGGACTAAAGAAACATGGCAACATTATTTATGGCCCAAAGAATTTGTTATACATTCTGATCATGAATCTTTGAAACATATTAAAAGTCAAGCTAAACTGAATCGTAGACATGCTAAATGGGTTGAATTCATTGAGACTTTCCCTTATGTCATTAAACACAAGAAGGGAAAAGAAAATGTTATTGCTGATGCATTGTCTCGTCGCTATACTATGCTTTCACAACTTGACTTCAAAATATTTGGTTTGGAGACCATCAAAGATCAATATGTGCATGATGCTGATTTTAAAGATGTAATGCAGAATTGTAGAGAAGGAAGAATGTGGAACAAGTTTGTCGTTAACGATGGATTTGTGTTTCGTGCTAACAAGCTATGCATTCCAGCTAGCTCCGTTCGTCTTTTGTTGTTGCAGGAGGCGCATGGAGGAGGATTAATGGGACACTTTGGCGTGAAGAAGACGGAGGACGTACTTGCTACACATTTCTTTTGGCCAAAGATGAGACGGGATGTTGAGCGTTTTATTGCTCGATGCACTACATGTCAAAAAGCTAAGTCACGACTCAATCCTCATGGTTTATATATGCCTTTGCCTGTACCTAGTGTTCCTTGGGAGGATATATCTATGGACTTTGTTTTAGGTTTACCTCGAACAAAGAAGGGGAGGGATAGCATATTTCTTGTCGTGGATAGATTCTCGAAAATGGCACACTTTATACCATGTCATAAAAGCGATGATGCTGTTAATGTTGCTGATTTGTTCTTTCGTGAAATTATTCGCTTGCATGGTGTGCCAAATACTATTGTTTCAAATCGTGATACTAAATTTCTTAGCCACTTTTGGAGATGTTTATGGGCTAAGTTGGGGACTAAACTGCTTTTTAGTACTACTTGTCACCCCCTAACTGATAGACAAACTGAAGTCGTCAATAGAACGTTGTCTACTATGCTTAGGGCTGTTTTGAAGAATAATAAGAAAATGTGGGAGGAATGCTTGCCTCATATTGAATTTGCTTATAATCGTTCATTGCATTCTACTACTAAGATGTGCCCTTTTGAAGTTGTGTATGGTTTCCTACCTCGTGCACCTATTGATTTGTTGCCTCTTCCATCTTCGGAGAAGGTTAATTTTGATGCTAAACAACGTGCTGAATTGATTTTAAAAATGCATGAGTTAACTAAGGAAAACATTGAGCGTATGAATGCTAAATATAAACTTGCTGGAGATAAGGGTAGAAAACATGTTGTGTTTGCACCTGGAGATCTTGTTTGGTTACATTTGCGTAAGGATAGATTTCCTGATTTGCGCAAATCAAAGCTAATGCCACGTGCTGATGGTCCCTTTAAGGTGTTAGAGAAAATAAATGATAATGCATATAAACTTGAGCTGCCTGCAGATTTTGGGGTTAGTCCCACTTTTAACATTGCAGATTTGAAGCCTTATTTGGGTGACGAAGATGAACTCCCGTCGAGGACGACTTCATTTCAAGAAGGGGAGGATGATGAGGACATCAATACAATTGTTACACCCACAACCCCTGCTGCTATACATACTGGACCAATTACTAGAGCTCGTGCACGCCAACTAAATTACCAGGTACTTTCGTTTCTTGGTAATGATTCTAATGTTCATGAGAATATGATGCTGCCTAAATTGGATACATTTGTTTTGCTTACAAATGAAGGGCCTAGCTTGGAGAAGGATGAACATTGGAGCAAGAACAAGCATGGAGATGATGGCATGCGCAAGGGGAACAAGAACGGAGTTACAAGTGATGATTTCAGGACTTTGAAGCCACCATAATGGGTGCATGAAGCCTTGGACGAAAATACAAGATGCCACTTCATAAATTTCGCCCCGAGGCTATTTTAGGTGCTGCGTCACCTTATTATTGGGCCAGGCCCATGTAATTTCGAAATACATAAGTATAGGCTATTTTTAGAGTCCGTATGTGTGGGGAAACAAGAGATAGGGTTGATTTCGGACCCCTCCACCAAGGGCCACGAAATTCCCCCCTCTTCCTCCATATATACAGCCCTTAGGGCATCGTTTAGACTTTGGGTTTTGTTTAGATTAAAAGTTCGCCATAGCTGCAACTTCGCGTACTTCGTTTGTGTTCAACGACCAGACAAAGGCGTCACAGAACCCCACCTTGATCAATAAAGCTTTCATCTTATATTCGCAATATCCAGATTGCAATCTCAGTTTCTTGCTTGTTCTTCGTTTGGTCGCAGGAAACAGACCCTCGTGGTCAGGTTGATCGTGCTCCGGCGTGGTCAATAACCTCTCGGAGTTGGTTTAGCGATTGCTAAGGCGCGACGTCCTCGCACGTTCGTAGTCGGATCGTCAAAGTCGACTTCCACCAAAGCGAAATCCACCATCTCATCGAAAGACGGGACACCTTTGCCTCTATCATAGAATGCAATGAACGATTATAAGCAAATTCAATATGAGGCAAGCATTCCTCCCACATTTTCTTATTATTCTTCAAAACAGCCCTAAGCATAGTAGACAACGTTCTATTGACTACTTCAGTTTGTCCATCAGTTTGGGGGTGACAAGTAGTACTAAAAAGCAGTTTAGTCCCCAACTTAGCCCATAAACATCTCCAAAAGTGGCTAAGAAATTTAGTATCACGATCTGAAACAATAGTATTTGGCACACCATGCAAGCGAATAATTTCACGAAAGAACAAATCAGCAACATTAACAGCATCATCGCTTTTATGACATGGTATAAAGTGTGCCATTTTCGAGAATCTATCCACGACAACAAATATGCTATCCCTCCCCTTCTTTGTTTGAGGTAAACCTAAAACAAAGTCCATAGATATATCCTCCCAAGGAACACTAGGTACAGGCAAAGGCATATATAAACCATGAGGATTGAGTCGTGACTTAGCTTTTTGACATATAGTGCATCGAGCAATAAAACGCTCAACATCCCGTCTCATCTTTGGCCAAAAGAAATGTGTAGCAAGTACGTCCTCCGTCTTCTTCACGCCAAAATGTCCCATTAATCCTCCTCCATGCGCTTCCTGCAACAACAAAAGAAGAACGGAGCTAGCTGGAATGCATAGCTTGTTAGCACGAAACACAAATCCATCGTTAACGACAAACTTGTTCCACATTCTTCCTTCTTTACAATTCTGCATTACATCTTTAAAATCAGCATCATGCACATATTGATCTTTGATGGTCTCCAAACCAAATATTTTGAAGTCAAGTTGTGAAAGCATAGTATAGCGACGAGACAATGCATCAGGAATAACATTTTCTTTTCCCTTCTTGTGTTTAATGACATAAGGGAAAGTCTCAATGAATTCAACCCATTTAGCATGTCTACGATTCAGTTTAGCTTGACTTTTAATATGTTTCAAAGATTCATGATCAGAATGTATAACAAACTCTTTGGGCCATAAATAATGTTGCCATGTTTCTCAAGTCCGAACAAGAGCATATAAATCTTTATCATAAGTAGAATAATTCAGACTAGGCCCACTCAATTTTTCAGAAAAGTATGCAACAGGTTTGCCATCTTGTAATAACACACCTCCTAATCCAATTCCACTAGCATCACATTCAAGCTCAAAAGTCTTATTAAAATCAGGAAGTTGGAGTAAAGGAGCATGTGTCAACTTATCTTTCAATACCGTGAAGGCTTCTTCCTGTGCGGTACCCCAAACAAAAGGCACATCCTTCTTTGTAAGCTCGTTGAGAGGTGCAGCAATGGTGCTGAAATCTCTCACAAAACGCCTATAGAATCCAGCGAGGCCAAGAAAACTCCTCACTTGTGTGACCGTTTTGGGCTGCGGCCAACTCTCAATAGCTTCAATCTTGGCTTTGTCAACTTCAATTCCCTGTGGAGTAACAACATAGCCAAGAAAAGATACTCGGTCGGTGCAAAAGGTGAACTTCCCAAGGTTACCAAACAAACGTGCATCACGTAGAGCAATAAAAACAACACGTAAATGTTCCAAATGTTCTTCCAAAGATCTGCTATAAATCAGTATGTCATCAAAGTAAACTACCACAAATCGTCCAATGAAAGCACGTAAAACTTCGTTCATTAATCTCATGAAAGTACTAGGTGCATTAGTTAACCCAAAAGGCATGACTAACCACTCATATAATCCAAACTTAGTTTTAAATGCTGTTTTCCATTCATCTCCCAATTTCATACGAATTTGATGGTAGCCACTACGCAAATCAACTTTGGAGAATATTGTAGAGCCACTCAATTCATCAAGCATATCATCTAGCCTAGGAATAGGATGACGATAACGAATAGTAATATTATTAATGCCTCTACAATCAACACACATACGTGATGTACCATCCTTTTCGGCACTAGAATAATAGGAACAGCACAAGGACTAAGGGATTCGCGTATATAACCTTTGTCGAGAAGCTCTTATACTTGACGCATAATCTCCTTCGTCTCCTCTGGATTGGTACGGTATGGTGCACGGTTTGGCAGTGAAGCACCGGGAATTAAGTCAATTTGATGCTCAATCCCTCGAATAGGCGGTAATCCCGGTGGCACGTCTTGTGGAAAGACGTCAGCGAACTCCTGCAAAATGTTAGTGACAGCAGGAGGCAAAGAGGAAGGCACGTCCTCGAATGAAAATAATGCCTCTTTGCACACAAAAGCATAGCAAACAGATTTGCTGAAATCTAGCTCATCAATATCAGATTTGGTGGCAAATAAACATGCACTTTTCAATTTAATTTCAGAAGCAACACTAGATGGTTTATTATTAGGCTTCATTTGTTTCTCAAATTCTTTTGCCACAATCTGATTTTCACTCTTATTCTTCTCCTGTTGTGCTTTATTAGCTCTATTAATATCATCTTTCAAAATGGAATCAGGAGTCATAGGAAGCAAAGTAATATTTTTATCCTTATGAACAAGAGTATAGTGATTGTTTCTACCATGGTGTACAGAATTTTTATCAAATTGCCATAGTCTACCAAGTAATAAGGAACATGCTTGCATAGGTACCACATCACAATCAACATAATCAGCATATGTAGAGATACTAAAATGCACATGAACAGTACGTGTTACCTTAACCTTGCCGCTGTTGTTGAACCATTGGATGTAGTAAGGATGTGGATGTGGTCTTGTGGTGAGAGAAAGCTTCTCCACCATCTCCATGCTAGCCAAGTTGTTGCAGCTCCCTCCGTCTATTATGACGTGCACAGAACGTTCCTTCACAACTCCCTTGGTATGGAACAAATTGTGCCTCTGATTTTGCTCAGCTTGTGTGACCTGCACACTCAAAACACGTTGAGCAACTAAACATTCATACCTGTCAGCGTCTTCAGGAGCCATGTATTGCGTCTCATGATCAGAATCATCTCCACCATGTTCTTCACGTGTAATAAGAGCCAAAGTCTCCTCATCATAGTCACTAGCAGACTCATATCCACCATCCGCGGTAGCAATCATGACACGCGGAGATTTGCATTCCCTCGCATAATGACCTCCTCCCTTACAACGACGACAAATAATATCACTTGTGTGCCCTGTTGATGCCATGGAAGAAGAAGAACGCTGTGCAGGCCCCGCAGGTGCGCTCTTGGCAGATAATGGTGGTTGTGCCTGTTTTCTTGTATCACGGCTGGAGGTGGCACCGGATGGAGGTGCTGGTGCAGTTGAAGTAGAAGATGCACGTGGTGTCCATGATGAAGGTCGGCCCGCAGAAAAGTTAGTTCGCCCCAATGCTTGTCGATCCTGCACTTCACGTTCAGCTTTACAAGCAAGATGGAATAAATGAGTGATATTAGTATACTCCTTATAGTCTAGAATGGTCTGAATCTCTCTATTTAATCCACCCAGAAAACGTGCAAGCATAGCTTCATTCTCCTCAACAATACCACAACTAATCATGCCAGTTTGTAATTCCTGATAATATTCTTCTACAGAATTTTTTCCTTGTCTTAAACGCTGCAATTTTTGAAGCAATTCACGTTGATAATATGGTGGAACCCAACGCGTACGCATAGCAGTTTTCAAAGCAGCCCAAGTAGTTGGAATAGGATATAATCTACAATGTTCAGACCACCATACACATGCAAAACTAGTGAAAGCACAAACAGCAGCAGCAACTCGTCTCTCCTCAGGATATTGTAAACATGTAAATCGTTGTTCAGTTTCTAACTCCCAAGTAAGATATATATCAGGAACATATCTACCCTCAAATGGTGGAATATTCAATTTCAGTTTAGGAATATGGACATCATCTCGTACCTGAGGTGGTGGTGCAGGCCTACCATTACGAATATATACCTGAGGTCGACCTGCTGGTGGCGGTGCTGGTGGCTGCTCGTAGATCTGATTTTGATCAACCTCATCCTCATAATCGCCCGCATACTCATCATCCTCCTGGGTACCAGCAACAGCAGTAGCAGGAGCCACAGAAGTATCAACAGCAGCACCAACAGTTTGGCCAAACGCAAGAGGAACACGGCTCGCTCGGCGAAGGTCTATTTCGCGACGTGGAGGTAGTCGTTGTTGTTGTTGTTGGAGAGGTGCGTTAGGTGCAGCGGGTGGTGGTGGTGGAAGACGCGCGTGCAATTCATTAAATCTGTTATCGAGCTTTGTTTCGAACGTCTTCTCAAGGCCAGTGATCTTCTCCATGGCCTCTTCAAAATTGTTCAGCACATCTTGCACCTGTTCAGTCATCATTTGCTGAAACTTATCATGAAGCTCCTTGTTCGATAAATTCTCCCAGTCAATCTCGTCGGCTTGTGATCCTGGCATGGTTAGCAGCAATAGAAACACACAAGAATATGATCCTACAGACTACGA
Source organism: Triticum dicoccoides (assembly GCF_002162155.2). NCBI lineage: Eukaryota > Viridiplantae > Streptophyta > Magnoliopsida > Poales > Poaceae > Triticum > Triticum dicoccoides. Next base: position 135,388 of record NW_021278164.1, on the reverse strand, counting down.
ACAAGTGGTGGTGGTGGGTGTCACAAATCCGTCAAGCAAAACTCAAATTCTTACCAGTTCTTACCCAGCAACAGGCGGTGATCGGCAACCGTTGTAGTCACAACTCTCAAAGCTTGGATAGAGCGATTACCAGGGAGAGTCAAACGCACGACGTAGATGTATGTGGAGCTGGGAAGGCTTATACTATGGTAGCAAAAAGGGTCAGCAATAATCAATTCAGAGATGCAAAGTTGAATAAACGCTCAACGACGGTACTGTGCTGGTCCTAGGCTAGACTGTGCTAGAGACGCGAGCCTAGAACACCAACAAAATCACGGCGCGGCACGTAAACAAGGGAAAAGCACACTCTGAATTTTTTTTCGCTCTTTTTTTTGCGCTCTTTTTTTTTGCGCTGCTTTTTTTTTGCGAAAAATCACTATAATGGCGAGTATCTCAAAACTCTTCCTAGCTCAAACTGACAGGATGAGCACGAAATTTTTCGACCAATTTTTTTTTTCGACTGCCCGGACCCAAAAACTGGAAACGGGTCAAAAAAAACTTCCTATAATGGCACCTGTCTCAAAACACTCAGAAACACCTAAAAATAGGATAGCCAGAAATTTTTTCGAAAAATGCGTTTTCGAAAAATTTTGGGCCTAAACGGAGCGTGGCTACCCGACTCTTTTTTTGCGCTCTTTTTTTTTCCGAAACCTACTCCGGCAAGGAAACACGAATCGGAATCTAGATGGATCCCGAAAACAAACCTAATAAGCAAGGAACTCGGAATGGTGGTGGATATATGGTGGTGGTATATGGCAGCGGTGGTGGTAGCGGTGGTAGTATATGGATATGGATCGGTGGTGGTATATGGGCACGGATTGGTGGTGGTATATGGATACGGATTCGGAGCGCTGGTGGTAGATGGCAGGGGCGATGATGATGGTGCGGCGGCGGCGTGACAACTTATGACCAGAACTCGAAACTCTAAAAGACTAGACGCTAAGACCAGCAACTAGACCGACGATGCAACCGCAAATTCAACAAAGCAAAACCCTAAAAAGATTATGCAAAGGCTCAGATTGGTTCGGATATGATGAACTAACCCTAATTTTTTTGTGTGTGGCTTTTTCGTGGACTGTAGGTACGAAGAACAGACTCGATCTAAACTACGAAAAACTGTAAAATCTCACCGAGCAACCTGGAAATCTGATACCACTTGATAGAGGCAAAGGTGTCCCGTCTTTCGATGAGATGATGGATATCGCTTTGGTGGAAGTCGACTTTGACGATCCGACTACGAACGTGCGAGGACGTCGCGCCTTAGCAATCGCTAAACCAACTCCGAGAGGTTATTGACCACGCCGGAGCACGATCAACCTGACCACGAGGGTTTGTTTCCTGCGAGCAAACGAAGAACAAGCAAGAAACTGAGATTGCAATCTGGATATTGCGAATATAAGATGAAAGCTTTATTGATCAAGGTGGGGTTCTGTGACGCCTTTGTCTGGTCGTTGAACACAAACGAAGTACGCGAAGTTGCAGCTATGGCGAACTTTTAATCTAAACAAAACCCAAAGTCTAAACGATGCCCTAAGGGCTGTATATATGGAGGAAGAGGGGGGAATTTCGTGGCCCTTGGTGGAGGGGTCCGAAATCAACCCTATCTCTTGTTTCCCCACACATACGGACTCTAAAAATAGCCTATACTTATGTATTTCGAAATTACATGGGCCTGGCCCAATAATAAGGTGACGCAGCACCTAAAATAGCCTCGGGGCGAAATTTATGAAGTGGCATCTTGTATTTTCGTCCAAGGCTTCATGCACCCATTATGGTGGCTTCAAAGTCCTGAAATCATCACTTGTAACTCCGTTCTTGTTCCCCTTGCGCATGCCATCATCTCCATGCTTGTTCTTGCTCCAATGTTCATCCTTCTCCAAGCTAGGCCCTTCATTTGTAAGCAAAACAAATGTATCCAATTTAGGCAGCATCATATTCTCATGAACATTAGAATCATTACCAAGAAACGAAAGTACCTGGTAATTTAGTTGGCGTGCACGAGCTCTAGTAATTGGTCCAGTATGTATAGCAGCAGGGGTTGTGGGTGTAACAATTGTATTGATGTCCTCATCATCCTCCCCTTCTTGAAATGAAGTCGTCCTCGACGGGAGTTCATCTTCGTCACCCAAATAAGGCTTCAAATCTGCAATGTTAAAAGTGGGACTAACCCCAAAATCTGCAGGCAGCTCAAGTTTATATGCATTATCATTTATTTTCTCTAACACCTTAAAGGGACCATCAGCACGTGGCATTAGCTTTGATTTGCGCAAATCAGGAAATCTATCCTTACGCAAATGTAACCAAACAAGATCTCCAGGTGCAAACACAACATGTTTTCTACCCTTATCTCCAGCAAGTTTATATTTAGCATTCATACGCTCAATGTTTTCCTTAGTTAACTCATGCATTTTTAAAATCAATTCAGCACGTTGTTTAGCATCAAAATTAACCTTCTCCGAAGATGGAAGAGGCAACAAATCAATAGGTGCACGAGGTAGGAAACCATACACAACTTCAAAAGGGCACATCTTAGTAGTAGAATGCAATGAACAATTATAAGCAAATTCAATATGAGGCAAGGATTCCTCCCACATTTTCTTATTATTCTTCAAAACAGCCCTAAGCATAGTAGACAACGTTCTATTGACTACTTCAGTTCGTCCATCAGTTTGGGGGTGACAAGTAGTACTAAAAAGCAGTTTAGTCCCCAACTTAGCCCATAAACATCTCCAAAAGTGGCTAAGAAATTTAGTATCATGATCTGAAACAATAGTATTTGGCACACCATGCAAGCGAATAATTTCACGAAAGAACAAATCAGCAACATTAACAGCATCATCGCTTTTATGACATGGTATAAAGTGTGCCATTTTCGAGAATCTATCCACGACAACAAATATGCTATCCCTCCCCTTCTTTGTTCGAGGTAAACCTAAAACAAAGTCCATAGATATATCCTCCCAAGGAACACTAGGTATAGGCAAAGACATATATAAACCATGAGGATTGAGTCGTGACTTAGCTTTTTGACATGTAGTGCATCGAGCAATAAAACGCTCAACATCCCGTCTCATTTTTGGCCAAAAGAAATGTGTAGCAAGTACGTCCTCCGTCTTCTTCACGCCAAAGTGTCCCATTAATCCTCCTCCATGCGCCTCCTGCAACAACAAAAGACGAACGGAGCTAGCTGGAATGCATAGCTTGTTAGCACGAAACACAAATCCATCGTTAACGACGAACTTGTTCCACATTCTTCCTTCTTTACAATTCTGCATTACATCTTTAAAATCAGCATCATGCACATATTGATCTTTGATGGTCTCCAAACCAAATATTTTGAAGTCAAGTTGTGAAAGCATAGTATAGCGGCGAGACAATGCATCAGCAATAACATTTTCTTTTCCCTTCTTGTGTTTAATGACATAAGGAAAAGTCTCAATGAATTCAACCCATTTAGCATGTCTACGATTCAGTTTAGCTTGACTTTTAATATGTTTCAAAGATTCATGATCAGAATGTATAACAAATTCTTTGGGCCATAAATAATGTTGCCATGTTTCTAAAGTCCGAACAAGAGCATATGATAGAGGCAAAGGTGTCCCGTCTTTCGATGAGATGATGGATATCGCTTTGGTGGCAGTCGACTTTGACGATCCGACTACGAACGTGCGAGGACGTCGCGCCTTAGCAATCGCTAAACCAACTCCGAGAGGTTATTGACCACGCCGGAGCACGATCAACCTGACCACGAGGGTCTGTTTCCTGCGAGCAAACGAAGAACAAGCAAGAAACTGAGATTGCAATCTGGATATTGCGAATATAAGATGAAAGCTTTATTGATCAAGGTGGGGTTCTGTGACGCCTTTGTCTGGTCGTTGAACACAAACGAAGTACGCGAAGTTGCAGCTATGGCGAACTTTTAATCTAAACAAAACCCAAAGTCTAAACGATGCCCTAAGGGCTGTATATATGGAGGAAGAGGGGGGAATTTCGTGGCCCTTGGTGGAGGGGTCCGAAATCAACCCTATCTCTTGTTTCCCCACACATACGGACTCTAAAAATAGCCTATACTTATGTATTTCGAAATTACATGGGCCTGGCCCAATAATAAGGTGACGCAGCACCTAAAATAGCCTCGGGACGAAATTTATGAAGTGGCATCTTGTATTTTTGTCCAAGGCTTCATGCACCCATTATGGTGGCTTCAAAGTCCTGAAATCATCACTTGTAACTCCGTTCTTGTTCCCCTTGCGCATGCCATCATCTCCATGCTTGTTCTTGCTCCAATGTTCATCCTTCTCCAAGCTAGGCCCTTCATTTGTAAGCAAAACAAATGTATCCAATTTAGGCAGCATCATATTCTCATGAACATTAGAATCATTACCAAGAAACGAAAGTACCTGGTAATTTAGTTGGCGTGCACGAGCTCTAGTAATTGGTCCAGTATGTATAGCAGCAGGGGTTGTGGGTGTAACAATTGTATTGATGTCCTCATCACATACCTAATATCACATCCAATCCTTGTGACTCCAAGATAATTAGGTCGGACGGAAAAACATGTGTCCCAATGGTTAAAGGTATCTGGTTGCACCACCGGCTAGCCATATACTTAGCTCCAGGCGAGCTTACTAAAAGAGGGGTCCTTAGAGTTTGGGTTGGTAGCTTAAACTTGTCCACAAATCCCCTTGATATGTATGAATGCGATGCACTAGTATCAAAAAGAATAAGAGCGGTAAATGACTTAACCAAAAACTTACCTATCACCGCGTCTGGCTGATCTTAAACCTCCTCCACGTTAACGTGGTTCACCTGTCCTTTGTTGAATGGATTAGGCTTCTTTCCGGCACTCCCATTTCCATTCCCATTCCTTCCTTCAGGGCAATCATTCGCATAATGCCCAGTCTTTCCGCACTTATAGCAAGTAACTTGACTCAGGTCTCTCTTGGAGGGTATGGCTGGATTGGAGCGATTCTGATTGTTGTTAGCTCCGTTCCCATTCCCATTCTTACCATTGTTGTGATTATGCGTTCCTCCTCCAGTGTTGTTGTGACCTCCATGATTATGAACAAGCCCTCCCGAATTCGGGGTTAAGCGAGGCTTATGCTGAGCTCCTGAGTTATACTTCCCCTGACCATACTTCCTCTTACGACTCTCAATCTGCTGCTGCTTCCCTTCGATCATAAGGGCCTTATCTACCAACTCCTGGTAGTTGTTGAAAGTTGCCACCATCAACTGCATACTCATCTCATCATTCAACCCTTCCATAAACTTCTCCTGCTTCGCGGCATCCGTGGCCACATCATCAGGGGCATAGCGCGATAGTTTGCTAAAATCATCCACGTACTGACCTACAGTACGGTTCCCCTGACGTAAATTGTGGAACTCCCGCTTCTTCATCTGCATAGCTCCAGTGGAAACATGGGCAGTACGAAAAGCCTGCTGAAACTGTGCCCATGTGACCGTGTCAATAGGATAGGTGGCTGTGAAATTCTCCCACCATGTAGCTGCTGGTCCATCCAATTGGTGTGGGAAAAACACACCTTCTCCGCATCTGTGCATCCAGCGGTGGTCAACTCCCTTCCGATACAGTGTAGCCAATCATCAGCAACTATTGGCTCGGTGCTACTGGAAAACACCGGCGGTTGTAACCTTAGAAAGCGGGCTAGGTTGTCTGCTGGTGGAGGGTTGTTGTTGTTATTGTTGTTGCCCTGGTTCTAAACTAGCAATTTCATCAAAGTATTCTTCTGCTGGATCAACTGGGTGAGCTCCGGCAGGAAAGCAAAACCGGTGTCACGTCTCGGAGGCATCTGAGGGGTTTTTAGAGGGAAGAGATTAGAATAGAAGATAGGTCTAGTGAGAAGGCACTACCCATATGCACATGAGACAAACACAATCATAACACTCAATCAATCAAGCAAGGGCTTACAACGATCTAGAACTATCGCAAAAGTGCTCTATTACATGGGGAAAATACTACTAGTATATGGTGGTCATCTAGAAATTTTGATCGGTGGAAGATTCCATGATGTCAGCTCCAGCTTCATCTTTATAATCATCATCACTAGGGTCCGAATCGGTGTCTTCGATGATGATGTAGTTGTCCGGGCAAGTGGGGTCGTCATCTTCGTCTTCTGGTGCTGGTTGTCCCATGAATACTCCGATCTTCTTAACCAGGTCGTCGTTCTTCTCCAGTAGCGTCTTGATTTCCTCCTCATATCCGTCGCGGGTGAACTTGAGTTCTTCCTCCAGCTCGATGATCCTAGTCTTTGCCTTCTTCAACTCCATCATGTCTGCGCACATCTAGTTCTCCTGTTGTCGAATGTGCTGGTTTTGCTCCTGGATAAAAGCTGCAATGGATCTATCCATCTTGGTGCTGATCATCTCCCATTGCTCGTCTCGGTGCCCACATATTTGATAGATGGTGTCCTTGAGTTCCTTATTGTAGACTTCTCCAATGCATCCCATGGTAATGTGGGCTGCCATGCTCTTGCCTAGGCTCCAGGTTGGTGCATCGAAAGAAAATTCTATGGGTTTAGAAGTTGGCGAAAACGTCCTTCCTAGTACTTGTACTTGAATCATCCAGTGCTCCTCTTCTGGTAGGGTGACATTGTACGTCTCGGTGAAACTGGGTATTCCAATGTTCAGGTATCTAGTGACTTCCTTCAAGTGGCGTCCAAAAGGTGTATCCTCGTCTGGTTGCGCAAACTTGTTCTTCATCTCCGCCATCCTAAAGAGTGGAAAAGAGAAGAGAAATCAAAAATGAGTAGAGAAGAGTGACCTATGGTTTGTCTTAGTGGTCGTGTCCTACACTCAGCGTGTGCTCTGATACCATCTTGTAGCGACCCGACCTCAGATGGTCAAGTCTCTATGCATCAGTGTCATCCCTGGATCAGTAATGCTGACACGCACAGTACTCGAAGGATTTATAACAGAGTAGCAATCACACACTTATTACATCGAATGTCTCAAAAAAGAACTTATTACAATAATATGGCTTAAGGCCATCTAATGCGAAAACAGCGGAAGGCTTGGAAGATAAAGTGAGTCCATCAACTCCAACGGCATAGCTGAGCTGCACGGCAACGACCTAACGAACCTTACTCCTCGTGTGAAAAGTCTGCAACATAATACGTTGCAGCCCGGGAACGGGTCAGCACATGGAATATGCTGGCAATATAACACAGTAGAATGAGAATAGAATAATGCTAACACTACATGCATATTTGGCTGGTGGAAAGCTCTACGGTTATAGTTTTGCATAAAGCCAATTTTTCCCTACTACAAAGGAATAAATTTTATTTAACTATCATGGTAGTTGAACAACATTGAGAAGGTAACCCCAACTCAATCCCAATTAAAAGTGATTAACAACCCAACAATACTGATTAGGGGTGATGAGACACATAAGAAGCTTCAAGTACTAGATACTCAGTATTGTCCATAACCGGGGACACGACTAACCATGATTAGATTGTACACTCTGCAGAGGTTTGCGCACTTCTCCCCACAAGACTCGATCGCCTCCGTTGATTTCTCGCACTGCATGGTGTTTGAGAAACGGATGACCGAGACATAGTCTTTCAGAAACATTAACTCTCTACTCCGGGTAGACCATACCAAACCTACAAAACCCACTACCTGCTGATCTACTTGTTCAAGAGCTTCACGTAACTTACTCAACTATGCTAGAGCCCATAATAGCTTGTGGCTGCGCACGGAAGTTTCTAGCATGAATCATCTCAGCTCCCTTTGAGCCTGGGTGGCGATCCATAGGAAACTGACACGGTAACCCCGGGATTTCCAAAAATAAACAGGCAATCACTGGTATCCCTAGGTGCCTCAATCCACCCAGATGTGTATTAAAGTTGCCACCTTAAGTTGAACCATTAATTAACAATCTCACATCTGTCGTGGAATACACTCAAACCCAAACCACGTCTACGAGCATAGCATAGCAATATAAGCATAACGTAGAAGTAACTCCCAAGGGTTTGATAATAAACAGGGCTATAGGTTCTACCTCATCAACTACTTCCCAAATACCCACATGTTATCAACTCCTAACCATGCAATGTTTGAGGGTAGAAACTAATGCATAAAAACTGTGTATGAAAGGAGTATGATAAATGTGTTACTTGCCTTGCTGACGATCCGCGAAACCTAGAGACTCGTAGTAACACGCTTCGCACTCCGGGAATTCTATCGCAAACAAACAATAACATACATAAGCAACTAGCAAAGATGCACGAGCAAAACTTCAACTAAAAGCAAAGAACCAGCAAGTTCAACTTAAGAACTCTGGTTAGCAAAAAGAATCGAATCAAACGGAGCAACAAAACTCAAACGGCAAAAGAAACAAAATCCGTTTACTAATCTGGACTAAGGTCAAATTTTTATAGTACCAAAACTTAGTTTAAGTTGGTTAACCAGAAAGAGGGTTTCGAGACGGAACTCTAGGCTTTTGAATCACCTGATTCCGACTAAGAAGCAAAAAGATAAACAGAAACTAAGATTGGATCGGGAATCTCGATCAGAAAAATCGCGGAATAAATCCGACAAAAGAAAAAGCGACGAACAGATTAACGAACGAGCATTCGTTATGTGAAACTAAACGAAGAACACGTTCGTTAAAACGAACGGACGAGCGAACGCTCGCTAAATAAATAAACCGGAGAATAAAACTGATCTATACATAAAAAACAGAACTAGGGTTTTTCAAAAAAATGAAGTGGGTTTTTTTTCTTTAAAAAAAGGCGACTCGGGCGGTACCTCCGGCGAGGTCCTCTGGCGGGGCGGGGCAGCTCCGGCGGGGCTAGCGGGGTGGGGCGGGGCTC
>NW_021278164.1:81536-125784 GCF_002162155.2 Triticum dicoccoides | reverse complement strand
GGGGCACGGCGGGAGGCGGCGGCGGCGGTGGTGGTTGGCGGCGGGGCGAGCGGTATTTAAGGAGGGGAGGGGGCGGCGGTGGCTTGGGAAAGGGGGCGCCCGGGGAGGAGTCTGGCTCGGGCTCCCCTCGGCGTCCGTGCGGCGCACGGCAGCGCGCGCGGGGAAGGCGGCGGTGAGGCGGGCCGGCCTAGCTGGGGCCTTGGGCCTGGTCGGGCGCGGGCGCAAGTTTTTTTTATAAATAAATTCCGCCAGAACTTAGAAAAATCCTAGAAAAATAAATAAAAATCTAAAAGTACCAAAATAAATTTTCACCGTCTAAATGAAATATTTAGGACGAGGTGAACATTTTCTTGGCCCTAAATGCAATTTTGGAAAGCGTGCAAATTTTTCTAATGCGAATAAAATCCGAATAAAATCAAATAAGATCAAATAAATGATTTTAACACTTTTCCTCCAATATGTCAATTATTTTGGAGAAGTCATATTATCTCCTCTCATTTATTTTTGGTACGAAATATTTTTCGGAGAAAGAATAATTAAAATCAAAAATACTCGTTTCATTATTTCGTACGAAAATCCAAATATGAGACCGAAAAATCCCCAACTCTCTCCGAGGGTCCTTGAGTTGCTTAGGATTTCGAGTATTGCAAAACGGAAAAGAAATAAAATATGATATGTAGGAATGACCTGTGTATAACATTCCAAATTAAAAATTTGGGATGTTACACATGCTCTCATGTGTGGGGCTAGTGGTGGTCACACTCATCCTCTCATAGGAAATGCTCTCAATGTCACGTATGGTGGAGTCACTCATGTCACTCATGTGGTGGTGGCTCTCCTCACATGGCACTTGGGGCATCTCTTCATATGTGGGTGTCTGAGGGATGTAGGTGCAAATGTCTCCATGCGCAACTCCTATCGCCGTGGTCGAAGGGGATGGCCCTTGCTCGACCTTCTTGTCGCTGTTTTGTTGTTGGAGGCCCATATGATGTGGCACCTCGTAGCTCGTCTCCATGACCGAAGGGAGTTTCGCATGTTTGGCCATCGTCCTTGAGGGGCTTCCGAAGATGGAAGTGTCGCCCTCGCTCGTAGGTAGTCGCCTTGGACTTGATGAAGTCGTTGTAGGCGTACTCGTGGGAAGTAGGCGAAGATGCCGTACGTCCAAAGGCGAAGATGCCTTGATAGCACTTGGCGAAGATGCCAAAGTGGTTGGTGTAGCCGTAGCACCGTCTTGGTGGTGGTCGTCTCGCGGTCTTCTTTTGTGCTCTTGAAGCTTGGACTTGGCGTGACATAGGTCTTGTTGTGACTTGTACATTTGTGCTTGTGGAGCATCTTCATGATGATGATGTCATTGTCGTGCTTGATCTCCATGGCGTTTGTCGTCGTCGTGCACATGATGCTTGGAGGTGACTTGCCCTTCATGACGATGTTGATCACGACTGTGATGGTGGTCGCCATGTAGATGTTGACTTGGACGACTTGCGCTTGCATCTTGTTTGCGCTCCGAAGACTTGTGGCTTGAATGTCGCCGCCTTGAAAATGACAAAGGGGAAGTAGACTTGAGCAAGGTCCGAATCTCCTCCATCCTTGCATCTTGCTCCTCTTTATGTGCAGCAAGCTTCTTGTCGCTGTAGTCCCTTCTCCTTGCTTCGGAGTGATGAATGTCGATGGAGATGTTCTCGATGCGCTCTTGCAATCTTGATTGTGTGCCTTGCACTTGTCGTTGTAGATCGAAGATAGACGCTTTGGTGATGTAGTTGTTCACGCCGTCGTTGTTGTCGAGGACCGAAGAGGAAATGCCTTGCCTATCCATCACAAGACTCGAGCAAATATGAGTGGGAGAAAGAGAAGAACTTATACCAATGTACCTTGACCGATGTTGACAATGAATTAAGTTCACTCAAATGCGGACAATGAAATTGCACTATTGGTACCAATCCTTGTCGGTTCTCACACCTACACAAGTAAAGCTTATAGTGGAGCTCGGTGAGGATAGTGGCACAAAAATTTGATGCAAAATGTTAGCAAGAGTCAGTAATGTTGAAAGAGATTCACAAATTCGCAAGTGAAACGAATGGACCAATAGCAAAGAATGGCACACGGAAACACACACACGTATAGATAAATGGGGTCGTGCTACCAAGGAATGAGCACAAAATGTGGAATCCATGAAAAACGCTCGTGTTGCACAACTCAAGAGAGACGCTAGCACGATTACTCAATAGGCGGATACGACACTTGTGCACAACCTATAAGATGGAAAATGGATAAACTTTCTATCCCAAGTATGCTATATATGTATGGTTCCCGGTGTTTCTCACACAATGATCCAAAATGATCGTATATGACAATCTTATGCGCAATGTGGTATGATGCTATGGCACTTGCTTACAAGCTCTTTGCTCTCTTTCTTTTGCTTAAAAGCTTTATTTATTCTTTTTTCTATGGTCACTTTTGCACAATGCACAAACCAAGATAGCAATTGTGTATATGCGGGAACAAACTTGTGACACGAGATATGATAGCAATATATGCACCACGATGATATGGTATGTATGCTACGGGAAGTATGATCACTAATGTGCACAAGTCACGTTGCCGGCAATACTCAAATGGCTAGTCTCGATAGGCAAGTATCGCAAAATGGGCTAGGGGTTAACAATGCAATGGCAAGGGGAATATACGATGGTGTCGTCGAGGTTACCGTCCTTTGCGATGATGAGTGGCAGTGTTCTTGGTGCAGATACCAAGATGATGGAGACTCGTCCCTAAGTAGCCGAAACACCTTAGGAAACGGAAAAAAACCGCGAACTCAAAATCTCAAATGACAAATGTCAAATGGTGGTGCGGGAAGCGGTGGTGGTTTTGCACTAGGCAATGCGGAAATGGAATGATGGATATACACGTGTCCGAGTTGAAGTTGCCGTCCCTAAGTACCCGAAACACCTTAGGATACACAAGCCACAACTCAAAAAGCTCACACAACTATTGGGTTAAGTTGGGGGTGGCGGAAGTGTATGGTGGGCACACCTATGCGGAAGTGGTGGTGGTGGTTGATGAAGAAGCAATCGTCCCTAAGTAGCCGAAACACCTTAGGAGACTCGAATAACTACTCAAGCAACCACTAATGCTATGGGGAACAAAATGGGTTAGGTTGCGGAAGTCGGTGGTGGCTATGCGGATGATATGGTGGAGGGCCTAGGCAAAGATGCCAAATTTCACAAAATTTGATGCATTCAAATGATGTTGGTGGTATTTTTGTGGGATAGGGGATGTCAATAGCTTCAAAACAAGCTAAAGAACGTCAAAATCGGAGTTCGGATGAATTAGTTATGGCCGAAACAAGAATCAGCCGAAGTCTGAAACTACAGGTTACGGACGTCCGGAAAGGTCGGATGTCCGGGGCGTCGGACGTCCGGGAAGGTCGGAAATCCGTAAATTTGGTTCGGGTTAGGTGTTCCAGTCGTCCGGAAAGGTCGGACATTCGATCGTTCCTGGGGCTCCGGACGTCCGTAAAACTCCGGTCGTCCGGTGGGTCGGGGTCAACGCGAGATGCGAGTTCCGGGGCACGATTTTGAGCGGAAAATGGAGATTTCGGGGTCAAAATTGACGAGATTTCATGGATGGAAGATGGGGAAACTTGGGGAGATGCTAGATCCACTTGAAACCAAGCAAATCCATGGATCAAAATCAACAAAACATCATCAAAACCAACAGATCACAAAAAAATTTGGGGCTATTTTTGGTGGGGGTTTTCAGATTTAGGACGAAATCAACAAAATCAAGCTAGAAAACGAGGGGTAGGGGCTCCAAAAACGTGATCAACGTGGCTCATGATACCAAGATGATGTAGGTTGGAACCCTATGTGGACGATCTTTCACGTTTGGAGTGGATCCTACGGGGAATCACGAAGAACACGCGGAAGCACAAAGGGGAAACACGGGGAAAACGAGAGAGAATCACTAAACCGACAAGGAATCAATCACACAAGTGCTAGATCACCGAAAACAAAGAGTAACACATGATCCACAATCAACAAAGGTAAGTATACAAAGGTAGCCGTTCTTCTCCGAGAGGAGGTCTTGAATCCACGAGGGGATCTTCCCGTAAAGGGGTCTTGAATCCAAGTGGATCTTCTCCGAAGAGGCCGCGGTCTCTCACGAGGAGGAGATCCGATGGATGAGCGAGGCTCTATCTCACAAATGAGCTAAATCAACGCTAACCTTAACTAGAAGGAGGTGGAGGAGTATATATAGTCTAGGGCCACGAAGGGGTAAGTGAAGGGGTACATGGGTTGCGGCCCAACACATGGCAGCGCACAGGCGCCGGTCGTCCGACGGGTACCGGACATCCGGTGGCTCGCGAGGGTCCGGTCGTCCGGTATTTGTCGAACGTCGGGCGATTTGGCTCGGGTGTGGATTTGTCGGATTTCCAGACGTTGTCGGTCGTCCGGTGGCTGATGGTCGTTGGATGTCCGGCCTTGGTCGGTCGCCCCGAGCCTGGGAGTCGTCGGACGTCCGGTCCTAGTCGAACGTCCGGTTGCTGTAGCTTCGGGCAGCTTTTTCTCTTGGTCCTTGTACTTGGTGTCCTGGCCGTCTTGTCCATGGTCTTCATCCTTGTTCCTGGTCATGCATAGCACATATATTTGAGGTAGTAACCATGTCTCACATGTGGGAAGTGATGGTTCGGAGAGGAGCGAGTTCACCTTGTGTCCAATGGCCTATATTCGTGGTCTCGTCATATGTCCACTTGGGGTTTGGAGAGTAGTCGGAGTGTACATGGGGATGAACGTGGGATCCTCCACATCATCGCGCCTAAGCAATCGCTAAACAAACTCTGAGAGGTTATTGACCACGCCGGAGCACGATCAACCTGACCACGAGGGTCTGTTTCCTGCGAGCAAACGAAGAACAAGCAAGAAACTGAGATTGCAATCTGGATATTGCGAATATAAGATGAAAGCTTTATTGATCAAGGAGGGGTTCTGTGACGCCTTTGTCTGGTCGTTGAACACAAACGAAGTACGCGAAGCTACAGCTATGGCGAACTTTTAATCTAAACAAAACCCAAGTCTAAACCACGCCCTAAAGGCTGTGTATATATGGAGGAAGAGGGGGGAATTTCGTGGCCCTTGGAGGAGGGGTCCGAAACCAACCCTAACTCTTGTTTCCCCACACATACGGACTCTAAAAACAGCCTATACTTAAGTATTTCGAAAATACATGGGCCTGGCCCAATAATTGGGTGACGAAGCACCTAGAATAGCCTCTAGACGAAATTTATGAAGTGGCATCTTGTATATTTCTTCCAAGGCTTCATGCACTCCTTATGGTGGCTTCAAAGTCCTGAAATCATCACTTATAACTCCGTTCTTGATCCCCTTGCGCATGCCATCAACTCCATGCGTGTTCTTGCTCCAATGTTCATCCTTCTCCAAGCAAGGTCCTTCATTTGTAAGCAAAACAAATGTATCCAATTTAGGCAGCATCATATTATCATGAACATTAGAATCATTACCAAGAAACGAAAGTACCTGGTAATTTAATTGGCGTGCGCGAGCTCTAGTAATTGGTTCAGTATATGTAACATTAGGGGCTGTGGGTGTAACAATGGTATTGATGTCCTCATCACGTCCCCCACTGCATCCGAGCGCCGCCATGGCCTCACCACCATAGAACTCGTGGCCACCGCGACCCCCGCACCTCTCCGACGTGTCCGCTCGCTCCACCTCCCTCGACTACGCCTCCCCGACGAGCCGCAGGATGCTGGGTGCCCACGAACACTGCCCCGGCCTCGTCTTCTTCCTCGGATCCCCGGTGCGTCTTCGACGAGCACCGTCGACTCTGCAGCTACTAAACTCCCAAGGGTCATCTTGCGTGGCGCATGCTGAGCTCCCCCATCTCCCGCCCCTCACCGTTAGCTTCCTTGCGCGCCATAGCTAGTTGCCACCGTGCCCGTTTCTGTCCACCGCCGGCTGGCTCGTGGCTGTCGCCACAGCCGTTGTCATGCTCGCCTGAGCCCGTCACCGTGTTCCTGCCGCTTCCAGGAACCCAACGCGCACGCGGACACGCCTTCCCGTGCCCCCTAGTGATAGAGGCAAAGGTGTCCCGTCTTTCGATGAGATGGTGGATTTCGCTTTGGTGGAAGTCGACTTTGACGATCCGACTACGAACGTGCGAGGACGTCGCGCCTTAGCAATCACTAAACCAACTCCGAGAGGTTATTGACCACGCCGGAGCACGATCAACCTGACCACGAGGGTCTGTTTCCTGCGAGCAAACGAAGAACAAGCAAGAAACTAAGATTGCAATCTGGATATTGCGAATATAAGATGAAAGCTTTATTGATCAAGGTGGGGTTCTGTGACGCCTTTGTCTGGTCGTTGAACACAAACGAAGTACGCGAAGTTGCAGCTATGGCGAACTTTTAATCTAAACAAAACCCCAAAGTCTAAACGATGCCCTAAGGGCTGTATATATGGAGGAAGAGGGGGGGAATTTCGTGGCCCTTGGTGGAGGAGTCCGAAATCAACCCTATCTCTTGTTTCCCCACACATACGGACTCTAAAAATAGCCTATACTTATGTATTTCGAAATTACATGGGCCTGGCCCAATAATAAGGTGACGCAGCACCTAAAATAGCCTCGAGACGAAATTTATGAAGTGGCATCTTGTATATTTCGTCCAAGGCTTCATGCACCCATTATGGTGGCTTCAAAGTCCTGAAATCATCACTTGTAACTCCGTTCTTGTTCCCCTTGCGCATGCCATCATCTCCATGCTTGTTCTTGCTCCAATGTTCATCCTTCTCCAAGCTAGGCCCTTCATTTGTAAGCAAAACAAATGTATCCAATTTAGGCAGCATCATATTCTCATGAACATTAGAATCATTACCAAGAAACGAAAGTACCTGGTAATTTAGTTGGCGTGCGCGAGCTCTAGTAATTGGTCCAGTATGTATAGCAGCAGGGGCTGTGGGTGTAACAATTGTATTGATGTCCTCATGACCTAGCGCTGGATCCACTTATGCCCGAACTCTGGCGTCTGCTCCGTCGCTCGCCACCGCTGTCTCCGGCTATTTCCGGCCAAGCGCCCTCCACCGTTCGACGCGTCGCGATGTGCTCGTCTGTTCGGTCCCAAACCCGCCTCGTTCGAACGACCCGTAGCACGATCCCCGTCCATGCCTGAACTGCCGTCCGCCGCGCTCGTCGCCGGCGACCATTCTGGCCACCCCCGCCGTCGTGCTCCCCTCCATCGGACGCGGCGTGAAGAGGCCGTTCCAGAGAGCCTGGCCGCGCCCGATTTGCTACCCCGTAGGCGAAACCCGATGCTCGCCGGCGTTCGGCCACTGCGTGCGAGCTCGCCGGAGCTACTCCGGCGGCTCCGCTGAGCTGGCACACCGGGGCCCACCCCCTGGGTCACTGCCTGTGGGCCTGGGGGCCCCAACTAGCCACGTTGATCGAAGTCAACTACGCTGATGTGGCAGCTACTGCCACTGACATGCGGGCCCGTGTTGTTTAGGACATTTTTGTAAATAAATAAAATGCTAATTATTTCCTTAGTTAATTTAGTTAACTAAATAGTCACTGACTGCTGGGACCCACCCACTAATTAACCCATTTAGTTAGTTTAAACCCCCTGTTAGTGCCTCTGATAATGACATGTGGGTCCCACTGGACCCACCTGTCTGGTTTGACTTGTCAACCGACTATTTGACCTGCTGACATCACTCTGATGTCATGCTTGCATCATCGTTCACTGTTCTGGATAATGTTGGATTTAAATAAATAATTAAAATAAGAAAATGATTAAATCTTTAGAAAATTAGTATAAAATAAACCGTAGCTCAGATGAAAATACTTTCTACATGAAAGTTGCTCAGAATGACGAGACGAATCAGTATACGCAGCCCATTCGTCCGCCACACATCCCTAACATATCGAAAACGCAACTTTCCCCCTCCGGATCACATGTCCGGAAACGCGAAACACCGGGGATACTTTCCCTGATGTTTCCCCCTTTTGCCGGTATCACCTACTACCGCGTTAGGGCACACCTAACCCCGCTCATTGTCATGTCATGCATCGTCATGCTTATGTTTGCATTGTATTTACTATTTCTTCCCCCTCTTCTCTTCGGTAGACTACGAGACCGACGTTGCTGCTGCCCAGTTCGACTACGGAGTTGACGACCCCTCCTTCTTGCCAGAGCAACCAGGCAAGCCCCCCCTGATCACCAGATATCACCTATTCTTCTCTATACTGCTTGCATTAGAGTAGTGTAGCATGTTACTGTTCGGTTACTCCTATTCTGTTGCATAGCCTTTCATTGTTGCTACAGTCATTGATACCTTACACGCAATTCTAAATGATTAGTATAGGATGCTAGTTTATCATCATTGGCCCTACATTCTTGTCAGTCTGCCTTGCTATACTATCAGGACGTGATCACTCGGGAGGTGATCACTCGGGAGGTGATCACGGGTATATATTATACTTATATACATACTATACAGATGGTGACTAAAGTTGGGTCGGCTCATTGAGTACCCGCGAGTGATTCACGGGTTGGGGGCTGAAAGGACATTTGTCCCGACGGCCCTCTGTGTCGATCTTTGTGGCGGAGCGACAGGGCAGGTTGAGACCATCTAGGTGAGAGGTGGGCCTGGCCCTGGTCGGTGTTCATGGTTGCTTCATAATAACACACTTAATGAGATCTTGGTATTTGATCTGAGTCTGGCCACTGGCCTATACGCACTAACCAACTACGTGGGAAAGATATGGGCACTTGACGTCGTGGTATCAGCCGAAGCTCTTTTTGACGTCAGCGACTGAGCGGCGTGCGCCGGATTGGAATGTAAGCCTACTCTTATATTAAGGGGGCTAGTTCTGCTTCCGTGATGAGGACATCAATACAATTGTTACACCCACAGCCCCTGGTGCTATACATACTGGACCAATTACTAGAGCTCGTGCACGCCAACTAAATTACCAGGTACTTTCGTTTCTTGGTAATGATTCTAATGTTCATGAGAATATGATGCTGCCTAAATTGGATACATTTGTTTTGCTTACAAATGAAGGGCCTAGCTTGGAGAAGGATGAACATTGGAGCAAGAACAAGCATGGAGATGATGGCATGCGCAAGGGGAACAAGAACGGAGTTACAAGTGATGATTTCAGGACTTTGAAGCCACCATAATGGGTGCATGAAGCCTTGGACGAAATATACAAGATGCCACTTCATAAATTTCGTCCCGAGGCTATTTTAGGTGCTTCGTCACCCAATTATTGGGCCAGGCCCATGTATTTTCGAAATACTTAAGTATAGGCTGTTTTTAGAGTCCGTATGTGTGGGGAAACAAGAGTTAGGGTTGGTTTCGGACCCCTCCTCCAAGGGCCACGAAATTCCCCCCTCTTCCTCCATATATACACAGCCTTTAGGGCGTGGTTTAGACTTGGGTTTTGTTTAGATTAAAAGTTCGCCATAGCTGTAGCTTCGCGTACTTCGTTTGTGTTCAACGACCAGACAAAGGCGTCACAGAACCCCACCTTGATCAATAAAGCTTTCATCTTATATTCGCAATATCCAGATTGCAATCTCAGTTTCTTGCTTGTTCTTCGTTTGCTCGCAGGAAACAGACCCTCGTGGTCAGGTTGATCGTGCTCCGGCGTGGTCAATAACCTCTCGGAGTTGGTTTAGCGATTGCTAAGGCGCGACGTCCTCGCACGTTCGTAGTCGGATCGTCAAAGTCGACTTCCACCAAAGCGATATCCCTCATCTCATCGAAAGACGGGACACCTTTGCCTCTATCAAGTGGTATCAGATTTCCAGGTTGCTCGGTGAGATTTTACAGTTTTTCGTAGTTTAGATCGAGTCTGTTCTTCATACCTACAGTCCACGAAAAAGCCACAAAAAAAATTAGGGTTAGTTCATCATATCCGAACCAATCTGAGCCTTTGCATAATCTTTTTAGGGTTTTGCTTTGTTGAATTTGCGGTTGCATCGTCGTGTCTAGTTGCTGGTCTTAGAGTCTAGTCTTTTAGAGTTTCGAGTTCTGGTCATAAGTTGTCACGCCGCCGCCGCACCATCATCATCGCCCCTGCCATCTACCACCACCGCTTATCCGCCACCGCTCCGAATCCGTATCCATATACCACCACCGATTCATATACCACCACCGATTCATATCCATATCTGATGAGGACATCAATACAATTGTTACACCCACAGCCCCTGCTGCTATACATACTGGACCAATTACTAGAGCTCGTGCACGCCAACTAAATTACCAGGTACTTTCGTTTCTTGGTAATGATTCTAATGTTCATGAGAATATGATGCTGCCTAAATTGGATACATTTGTTTTGCTTACAAATGGAGGGCCTAGCTTGGAGAAGGATGAACATTGGAGCAAGAACAAGCATGGAGATGATGCCATGCGCAAGGGGAACAAGAACGGAGTTACAAGTGATGATTTCAGGACTTTGAAGCCACCATAATGGGTGCATGAAGCCTTGGACGAAATATACAAGATGCCACTTCACAAATTTCGTCCCGAGGCTATTTTAGGTGCTGCGTCACCTTATTATTGGGCCAGGCCCATGTAATTTCGAAATACATAAGTATAGGCTATTTTTAGAGTCCGTATGTGTGGGGAAACAAGAGATAGGGTTGATTTCGGACCCCTCCACCAAGGGCCACGAAATTCCCCCCCTCTTCCTCCATATATACAGCCCTTAGGGCATCGTTTAGACTTTGGGTTTTGTTTAGATTAAAAGTTCGCCATAGCTGCAACTTCGCGTACTTCGTTTGTGTTCAACGACCAGACAAAGGCGTCACAGAACCCCACCTTGATCAATAAAGCTTTCATCCTATATTCGCAATATCCAGATTGCAATCTCAGTTTCTTGCTTGTTCTTCGTTTGCTCGCAGGAAACAGACCCTCGTGGTCAGGTTGATCGTGCTCCGGCGTGGTCAATAACCTCTCGGAGTTGGTTTAGCGATTGCTAAGGCGCGACGTCCTCGCACGTTCGTAGTCGGATCGTCAAAGTCGACTTCCACCAAAGCGATATCCATCATCTCATCGAAAGACGGGACACCTTTGCCTCTATCAAGTGGTATCAGATTTCCAGGTTGCTCGGTGAGATTTTACAGTTTTTCGTAGTTTAGATCGAGTCTGTTCTTCATACCTATAGTCCACAAAAAAGCCACAAAAAAAATTAGGGTTAGTTCATCATATCCGAACCAATCTGAGCCTTTGCATAATCTTTTTAGGGTTTTGCTTTGTTGAATTTGCGGTTGCATCGTCGTGTCTAGTTGCTGGTCTTAGAGTCTAGTCTTTTAGAGTTTCGAGTTCTGGTCATAAGTTGTCACGCCGCCGCCGCACCATCATCATCGCCCCTGCCATCTACCACCACCGCTTATCCGCCACCGCTCCGAATCCGTATCCATATACCACCACCAATCCGTGTCCATATACCACCACCGATCCATATCCATATACTACCACCGCTACCACCACCGCTGCCATATACCACCACCATATATCCACCACCAATCCGAGTTCCTTGCTTATTAGGTTTGTTTTTGAGATCCATCTAGATTCCGATTCGTGTTTCCTTGCCGGAGTAGGTTTCGGAAAAAAAAAAGAGTCGGGTAGCCACGGTCTATTTAGGCCCAAAATTTTTCGAAAACGCATTTTTCGAAAAAATTTCTGGCTATCCTATTTTTAGGTGTTTCTGAGTGTTTTGAGATAGGTGCCATTATAGGAAGTTTTTTTTGACCCGTTTCCAGTTTTTGGGTCCGGACAGTCGAAAAAAAAAAATTTGTCGAAAAAAAAAATTTCGTGCCCATCCTGTCCGTTTGAGCTAGGAAGAGTTTTGAGACACTCGCCATTATAGTGATTTTTCGCAAAAAAAAACAGCGCAAAAAAAAGAGCGCAAAAAAAAGAGCGAAAAAAAATCAGAGTGTGCTTTTCCCTTGTTTACGTGCCGCGCCGTGATTTTGTTGGTGTTCTAGGCTCGCGTCTCTAGCACAGTCTAGCCTAGGACCAGCACAGTACCGTCGTTGAGCGTTTATTCAACTTTGCATCTCTGAGTTGATTATTGCTGACCCTTTTTGCTACCATACTATAAGCCTTCCCAGCTCCACATACATCTACGTCGTGTGTTTGACTCTCCCTGGTAATCGCTCTATCCAAGCTTTGAGAGTTTTTTGACTACAACGGTTGCCGATCACCGCCTGCTACTGGGTAAGAACTGGTAAGAATTTGAGATTTGCTTGACGGATTTGTGATACACCACCACCACTTCTTAGTAGTCTGTAGGATCATATTCTTGTGTGTTTCTATTGCTGCTAACCATGCCAGGATCACAAGCCGACGAGATTGACTGGGAGAACTTATCGAACAAGGAGCTTCATGATAAGTTTCAGCAAATGATGACTGAACAGGTACAAGATGTGCTGAACAATTTTGAAGAGGCCATGGAGAAGATCACTGGCCTTGAGAAGACGTTCGAAACAAAGCTCGATAACAGATTTAATGAACTGCTTGCGCGTCTTCCACCACCGGCTGCACCTGTCGCACCTCTGCAACAACAACAACTACGCCCCCTTCCGAATCAGTATGGACGAGCACAGCGTGTTCCTATTGTGCCAGTACAAAATTCTGGTGCCGCTGTTACTGCTGTTGGTGCTTCTTTGGCTCCTGCTACTGCTCCTGCTGGTACCCAGGAGGATGATGAGTATGCGGGCGATTATGAGGATGAGGTTGATCAAAATCAGATCTACGAGCAGCCACCAGCACCACCACCAGCAGGTCGACCTCAGGTATATATTCGTAATGGTAGGCCTGCACCACCACCTCAGGTACGAGATGATGTCCATATTCCTAAACTGAAATTGAATATTCCACCATTTGAGGGTAGATATGTTCCTGATATATATCTTACTTGGGAGTTAGAAACTGAACAACGATTTACATGTTTACAATATCCTGAGGAGAGACGAGTTGCTGCTGCTGTTTGTGCTTTCACTAGTTTTGCATGTGTATGGTGGTCTGAACATTGTAGATTATATCCTATTCCAACTACTTGGGCTGCTTTGAAAACTGTTATGCGTACGCGTTGGGTTCCACCATATTATCAACGCGAATTGCTTCAAAAATTGCAGCGTTTAAGACAAGGAAAAAATTCTGTAGAAGAATATTATCAGGAATTACAAACTGGCATGATTCGATGTGGTATTGTTGAGGAGAATGAAGCTATGCTTGCACGTTTTCTGGGTGGATTAAATAGAGAGATTCAGACCATTCTAGACTATAAGGAGTATACTAATATCACTCGTTTATTCCATCTTGCTTGTAAAGCTGAACGTGAAGTGCAGGATCGACAAGCATTGGCGCGACCTAACTTTTCTGCAGGCCGACCTTCCTCATGGACGCCGCGTGCATCTTCTACTTCAACTGCACCAGCACCTCAATCAGGTGCCTCCTACAGCCGTGATACAAGAAAACAGGCACAACCACCATTATCTGCCAAGAGCGCACCTGCTGGGCCTGCACAGAGTTCTTCTTCTTCCATGGCATCAACAGGGCACACAAGTGATATTATTTGTCGTCGTTGTAAGGGAGGAGGTCATTATGCGAGGGAATGCAAATCTCTGCGTGTGATGATTGCTACCGCGGATGGTGGATATGAGTCCGCTAGTGACTATGATGAGGAGACATTGGCTCTTATTACACGTGAAGAACATGGTGGAGATGATTCTGATCATGAGACGCAATACATGGCTCCTGAAGACGCTGACAGGTATGAATGTTTAGTTGCTCAACGTGTTTTGAGTGTGCAGGTCACACAAGCTAAGCAAAATCAGAGGCACAATTTGTTCCATACCAAGGGAGTTGTGAAGGAACGTTCTGTGCGCGTCATAATAGATGGAGGGAGCTGCAACAACTTGGCTAGCATGGAGATGGTGGAGAAGCTTTCTCTCACCACAAGACCACATCCACATCCTTACTACATCCAATGGTTCAACAACAGCGGCAAGGTTAAGGTAACACGTACTGTTCGTGTGCATTTTAGTATCTCTACATATGCTGATTATGTTGATTGTGATGTGGTACCTATGCAAGCATGTTCCTTATTACTTGGTAGACCATGGCAATTTGATAAAAATTCTGTACACCATGGTAGAAACAATCACTATACTCTTGTTCATAAGGATAAAAATATTACTTTGCTTCCTATGACTCCTGATTCCATTTTGAAAGATGATATTAATAGAGCTAATAAAGCACAACAGGAGAAGAATAAGAGTGAAAATCAGATTGTGGCAAAAGAATTTGAGCAACAAATGAAGCCTAATTGATGAGGACATCAATACAATTGTTACACCCACAGCCCCTGCTGCTATACATACTGGACCAATTACTAGAGCTCGTGCACGCCAACTAAATTACCAGGTACTTTCGTTTCTTGGTAATGATTCTAATGTTCATGAGAATATGATGCTGCCTAAATTGGATACATTTGTTTTGCTTACAAATGAAGGGCCTAGCTTGGAGAAGGATGAACATTGGAGCAAGAACAAGCATGGAGATGATGGCATGCGCAAGGGGAACAAGAACGGAGTTACAAGTGATGATTTCAGGACTTTGAAGCCACCATAATGGGTGCATGCAGCCTTGGACGAAATATACAAGATGCCACTTCATAAATTTCGTCCCGAGGCTATTTTAGGTGCTGCGTCACCTTATTATTGGGCCAGGCCCATGTAATTTCGAAATACATAAGTATAGGCTATTTTTAGAGTCCGTATGTGTGGGGAAACAAGAGATAGGGTTGATTTCGGACCCCTCCACCAAGGGCCACGAAATTCCCCCCCTCTTCCTCCATATATACAGCCCTTAGGGCATCGTTTAGACTTTGGGTTTTGTTTAGATTAAAAGTTCGCAATAGCTGCAACTTCGCGTACTTCGTTTGTGTTCAACGACCAGACAAAGGCGTCACAGAACCCCACCTTGATCAATAAAGCTTTCATCTTATATTCGCAATATCCAGATTGCAATCTTAGTTTCTTGCTTGTTCTTCGTTTGCTCGCAGGAAACAGACCCTCGTGGTCAGGTTGATCGTGCTCCGGCGTGGTCAATAACCTCTCGGAGTTGGTTTAGCGATTGCTAAGGCGCGACGTCCTCGCACGTTCGTAGTCGGATCGTCAAAGTCGACTTCCACCAAAGCGAAATCCACCATCTCATCGAAAGACGGGACACCTTTGCCTCTATCACGGAGGGAGCTGCAACAACTTGGCTAGCATGGAGATGGTGGAGAAGCTTTCTCTCACCACAAGACCACATCCACATCCTTACTACATCCAATGGTTCAACAACAGCGGCAAGGTTAAGGTAACACGTACTGTTCGTGTGCATTTTAGTATCTCTACATATGCTGATTATGTTGATTGTGATGTGGTACCTATGCAAGCATGTTCCTTATTACTTGGTAGACCATGGCAATTTGATATAAATTCTGTACACCATGGTAGAAACAATCACTATACTCTTGTTCATAAGGATAAAAATATTACTTTGCTTCCTATGACTCCTGATTCCATTTTGAAAGATGATATTAATAGAGCTAATAAAGCACAACAGGAGAAGAATAAGAGTGAAAATCAGATTGTGGCAAAAGAATTTGAGCAACAAATGAAGCCTAATAATAAACCATCTAGTGTTGCTTCTGAAATTAAATTGAAAAGTGCATGTTTATTTGCCACCAAATCTGATATTGATGAGCTAGATTTCAGCAAATCTGTTTGCTATGCTTTTGTGTGCAAAGAGGCATTATTTTCATTCGAGGACGTGCCTTCCTCTTTGCCTCCTGCTGTCACTAACATTTTGCAGGAGTTCGCTGACGTTTTTCCACAAGACGTGCCACCGGGATTACCGCCTATTCGAGGGATTGAGCATCAGATTGATTTAATTCCCGGTGCTTCACTGCCAAACCGTGCACCATACCGTACCAAGCCAGAGGAGACGAAGGAGATTATGCGTCAAGTACAAGAGCTTCTCGACAAAGGTTATATACGCGAATCCCTTAGTCCTTGTGCTGTTCCTATTATTCTAGTGCCGAAAAAGGATGGTACATCACGTATGTGTGTTGATTGTAGAGGCATTAATAATATTACTATTCGTTATCGTCATCCTATTCCTAGGCTAGATGATATGCTTGATGAATTGAGTGGCTCTACAATATTCTCCAAAGTTGATTTGCGTAGTGGCTACCATCAAATTCGTATGAAATTGGGAGATGAATGGAAAACAGCATTTAAAACTAAGTTTGGATTATATGAGTGGTTAGTCATGCCTTTTGGGTTAACTAATGCACCTAGTACTGTCATGAGATTAATGAACGAAGTTTTACGTGCTTTCATTGGACGATTTGTGGTAGTTTACTTTGATGACATATTGATTTATAGTAGATCTTTGGAAGAACATTTGGAACATTTACGTGCTGTTTTTATTGCTCTACGTGATGCACGTTTGTTTGGTAACCTTGGGAAGTGCACCTTTTGCACCGACCGAGTATCTTTTCTTGGCTATGTTGTTACTCCACAGGGAATTGAAGTTGATAAAGCCAAGATTGAAGCTATTGAGAGTTGGTCGCAGCCCAAAACGGTCACACACGTGAGGAGTTTTCTTGGCCTCGCTGGATTCTATAGGCGTTTTGTGAGAGATTTCAGCACCATTGCTGCACCTCTCAATGAGCTTACAAAGAAAGATGTGCTTTTTCTTTGGGGTACCGCACAGGAAGAAGCCTTCTCCGTATTGAAAGATAAGTTGACACATGCTCCTTTACTCCAACTTCCCGATTTTAATAAGACTTTTGAGCTTGAATGTGATGCTAGTGGAATTGGATTAGGAGGTGTGTTATTACAAGATGGCAAACCCGTTGCATACTTTTCTGAAAAATTGAGTGGGGCTAGTCTGAATTATTCTACTTATGATAAAGAATTATATGCTCTTGTTCGGACTTTAGAAACATGGCAACATTATTTATGGCCCAAAGAATTTGTTATACATTCTGATCATGAATCTTTGAAACATATTAAAAGTCAAGCTAAACTGAATCGTAGACATGCTAAATGGGTTGAATTCATTGAGACTTTCCCTTATGTCATTAAACACAAGAAGGGAAAAGAAAATGTTATTGCTGATGCATTGTCTCGTCGCTATACTATGCTTTCACAACTTGACTTCAAAATATTTGGTTTGGAGACCATCAAAGATCAATATGTGCATGATGCTGGTTTTAAAGATGTAATGCAGAATTGTAAAGAAGGAAGAATGTGGAACAAGTTTGTTGTTAACGATGGATTTGTGTTTCGTGCTAACAAGCTATGGATTCCAGCTAGCTCCGTTCGTCTTTTGTTGTTGCAGGAGGCGCTTGGAGGAGGATTAATGGGACACTTTGGCGTGAAGAAGACGGAGGACGTACTTGCTACACATTTCTTTTGGCCAAAGATGAGACGGGATGTTGAGCGTTTTATTGCTCGCTGCACTACATGTCAAAAAGCTAAGTCACGACTCAATCCTCATGGTTTATATATGCCTTTGCCTGTACCTAGTGTTCCTTGGGAGGATATATCTATGGACTTTGTTTTAGGTTTACCTCGAACAAAGAAGGGGAGGGATAGCATATTTGTTGTCGTGGATAGATTCTCGAAAATGGCACACTTTATACCATGTCATAAAAGCGATGATGCTGTTAATGTTGCTGATTTGTTCTTTCGTGAAATTATTCGCTTGCATGGTGTGCCAAATACTATTGTTTCAGATCGTGATACTAAATTTCTTAGCCACTTTTGGAGATGTTTATGGGCTAAGTTGGGGACTAAACTGCTTTTTAGTACTACTTGTCACCCCCAAACTGATGGACAAACTGAAGTAGTCAATAGAATGTTTTGAAGAGTAATAAGAAAATGTGGGAGGAATGCTTGCCTCATATTGAATTTGCTTATAATCGTTCATTGCATTCTACTACTAAGATGTGCCCTTTTGAAGTTGTGTATGGTTTCCTACCTCATGCACCTATTGATTTGTTGCCTCTTCCATCTTCGGAGAAGGTTAATTTTGATGCTAAACAACGTGCTGAATTGATTTTAAAAATGCATGAGTTAACTAAGGAAAACATTGAGCGCATGAATGCTAAATATAAACTTGCTGGAGATAAGGGTAGAAAACATGTTGTGTTTGCACCTGGAGATCTTGTTTGGTTACATTTGCGTAAGGATAGATTTCCTGATTTGCGCAAATCAAAGTTAATGCCACGTGCTGATGGTCCCTTTAAGGTGTTAGAGAAAATAAATGATAATGCATATAAACTTGAGCTGCCTGCAGATTTTGGGGTTAGTCCCACTTTTAACATTGCAGATTTGAAGCCTTATTTTGGTGAGGAAGATGAACTTCCGTCGAGGACGACTTCATTTCAAGAAGGGGAGGATGATGAGGACATCAATACAATTGTTACACCCACAGCCCCTGCTGCTATACATACTGGAGCAATTACTAGAGCTCGTGCACGCCAACTAAATTACCAGGTACTTTCGTTTCTTGGTAATGATTCTAATGTTCATGAGAATATGATGCTGCCTAAATTGGATACATTTGTTTTGCTTACAAATGAAGGGCCTAGCTTGGAGAAGGATGAACATTGGAGCAAGAACAAGCATGGAGATGATGGCATGCGCAAGGGGAACAAGAACGGAGTTACAAGTGATGATTTCAGGACTTTGAAGCCACCATAATGGGTGCATGAAGCCTTCGACGAAATATACAAGATGCCACTTCATAAATTTCGTCCCGAGGCTATTTTAGGTGCTGCGTCACCTTATTATTGGGCCAGGCCCATGTAATTTCGAAATACATAAGTATAGGCTATTTTTAGAGTCCGTATGTGTGGGGAAACAAGAGATAGGGTTGATTTCGGACCCCTCCACCAAGGGCCACGAAATTCCCCCCTCTTCCTCCATATATACAGCCCTTAGGGCATCGTTTAGACTTGGGGTTTTGTTTAGATTAAAAGTTCGCCATAGCTGCAACTTCGCGTACTTCGTTTGTGTTCAACGACCAGACAAAGTCGTCACAGAACCCCACCTTGATCAATAAAGCTTTCATCTTATATTCGCAATATCCTGATTGCAATCTCAGTTTCTTGCTTGTTCTTCGTTTGCTCGCAGGAAACAGACCCTCGTGGTCAGGTTGATCGTGCTCCGGCGTGGTCAATAACCTCTCGGAGTTGGTTTAGCGATTGCTAAGGCGCGACGTCCTCGCACGTTCGTAGTCGGATCGTCAAAGTCGACTTCCACCAAAGCGATATCCCTCATCTCATCGAAAGACGGGACACCTTTGCCTCTATCATTCCGGCCGCGTACGCAACATGCAGGTGTGCAATGGGCGATGGGCCCAGACCCCTGCGTGCATAAGAGTTAGACCGGCGTGCTGACCTCTCTGTTGAGCCTAGGTAGGGCTGCAACGTGTTGATCATCCGAGGCTGGGCATGACCCAGGAAAGTGTGTCCGGCCAAATTGGATCGAGCGTGTTGGGTTATGTGGTGCACCCCTGCAGGGAAGTTTATCTATTCGAATAGCCGTGTCCCTCGGTAAAAGGACGACCTGGAGTTGTACCTTGACCTTATGACAACTAGAACCGGATACTTAATAAAACACACCCAGACAAGTTCCACAAACAACCCGGTGATCGCTTTTCCACTGGGCGACGATGGAAGGATCGCCGGGTAGGATTATGCTATGCAATGCTACTTGGAGGACTTCAATCTACTCTCTTCTACATGCTGCAAGACGGAGGCTTCCAGAAGCGTAGTCTTTGATAGGACTAGCTATCCCCCTCTTATTCTGGCATTCTGCAGTTCAGTCCACTGATATTGCCTCCTTACACATATACCCATGCATATGTAGTGTAGCTCCTTGCTTGCGAGTACTTTGGATGAGTACTCATGGTTGCTTTGCTTCCTCTTTTCCCCCTCTTTCCTTTTCTTCTTGGATGCCGCAACCAGACGTTGGAGCCCAGGATCCAGACGCCACCTTCGACGATGACTCCTACTACACTGGAGGTGCCTACTACTATGTGCAGGCCGCTAACGACGATCAGGAGTAGTTAGGAGGATCCCAGGCAGGAGGCATGCGCCTCTTTCGATCGGTATCTCAGTTTGTGCTAGCCATCTTATGGAAACTTGTTTAACTTATGTCAGTACTCAGATATTGTTGCTTCCGCTGACTCGTCTATGATCGAGCACTTTTATTCGAGTCCTCGAGGCCCCTGCCTTGTAATATGATGCTTGTATGACTTATTTATCTTTTTAGAGTTGTGTTTTGATATCTTCCCGTGAGTCCCTGATCTTGATCGTACACATTTGCGTGCATGATTAGTGTACGATTGAATCGGGGGCGTCACTAGTTGGTATCAGAGCCGACTGCCTGTAGGAATCCCCCTTCTACACTCCTTGGCCGAAGTCGAGTCTAGTCATTACAAAACTTTTACTAACTTGGATGGTATTAGGATCTTTTACTTCTCGACCTTTGCTCTAGGGCTCTGAACTCTCTCCTACTCGGGTTAAACGAATTTATTAACTCTAACATTTGGATCCCATTACCACGTTCACCCCAAAGTTGGATAAGCCATAGTTATTCTGTAGGATAGTATTTTGAATAGTACCCACATTGTCATTTGACTCCATTGAAACATCTTTGTTTTCAGATGGAACCCACGAGGCAGGTCGTGCGCCTCATGGCGGCCATTGGTGCCTCAGGATCACCTGCTGTGCTAGCTGAGATGATGACCTATCTGGGTTATCGCTGGTACCCTGAGTACACCGTCTACGAGCAGTACCAGGACTTTAACCAGGAGCAGAACCGTGCCATCGTCCACCTCTACTCTCGGGAGTATGACTCCACTATTGTGCTGCACACCGCTCATGGTGTTGGAGTGACCATTGAGATGGCAGTTCATGATGCTGCCTATGCTGCTCTGACACGTCTTCATGGAGAGTACCGGGCGTTGGACACTTCCCCTTTCAGGCACATTGCCATCGCATCCGACGTTGGTGTGGAGGGATACTACACTGCTGCCTACTCCACCTTCACCCGAGAGCCCTTCCACCATTAGAGCCTGGTTCTCCATGCTGATGGGTTGGACCGAGATAACCGAGCTCTTTGCCACGAGTTGTACACCAGTCGTCAGCACCTTTACAGGGCTCTGACACTGATGCACCCCTTTGTTCTATCTAGACAGCTGTCGCATTCTAGGATCTACCCCGCTAGGACCATGATGCCCCATGGTGTCGGTTGGCCAGAGGTGGGAGGCTACTCTCCTGCACTTGGTTCTCTTCTGCCACCTAAGCGTCGGGTTCTACACCAGAGTATCCACGCCCCCCAGGCCGCTGACGTGGACTATCCGTTGCCTCACTACCAGTTGTCAGGCTACGACTACCTCCACCATACCTCCTGGGACTGATGTAGTCTTGCTCATTAGTATTAGATGCATTCGCCGCGAGCCTGCGTGCCGCCTATGATGACTTAGTCTATGTACTGAACTCTGTGTACTGAACTCTATGTCCGACCCCTTTTGTAAGTTATGCCGACTACTATGTAGTATCTGTCGTGCTCCTTTCATTATGCATGTTTCATCATGAATGATTCTTGTCTATGCAAATTTCTCAATGCTGAACTACCCATGTTATAAATTAGCAGGATGGTTAGACCAGGTGGTCGTGGTCGTGGCGGCAACGCCCCACCACCGCCTGAGTACATGGCTGGTATGGTCCAATAGCTCGAGATGAATCGCCAGTTCATGGAGAATATGATGGCTCAGTTCCCTCGCCCCAATATGAACGAGCAGCCAGCCCAAGTGACTCTGCATGATTCCATGCGCCTCAACCCAACCGTGTACCGCAGCTCAACTCAGCCGCTGAATGCTGATGACTGGCTCCGTGACATCACCTATGAGATGGAGTCGGCTGATGTAGCCCCTGCCCGCTATGTCACCTTTGCTTCCTTCTTTCTGAAGGGACCCGTAGCTCAATGGTGGGACAGCCACAGGCGTACTCTGCCGGTT
Organism: Triticum dicoccoides; assembly: GCF_002162155.2. Taxonomy (NCBI): domain Eukaryota; kingdom Viridiplantae; phylum Streptophyta; class Magnoliopsida; order Poales; family Poaceae; genus Triticum; species Triticum dicoccoides. The sequence continues at coordinate 103,654 of NW_021278164.1, read as the reverse complement.
GGGACAATCATCATCTGGCCAGACTTTCCAGCTGCCTTTCGTGCCCGCTTCATTCCTCAGGAGATCATGGACAGGAAGAAGCGTGAGTTCCACAACCTCACCCAGGGCAACAAAACTATGGAAGCTTATCAACAAGAGTTTCTGGACTTGTCCCGCTATGCTGAAGAAGACACTGCAACTGATGCACGCACACAGGAGAAGTTCCGTGACGGCCTTCAAGCTGACATCAAGCTCGCACTTCTAGTGCATGACTTTGCCAATTTCGCCACCTTGGTGAACAAGGCCATCAATGTGGAGACTGTTCTGCAGGAACACCAGAGCTCTCAAAGGCGCAACCGTGACACGAGCTCATCTTCGGGCCCGCCCTCGCAGAAGCGTAAGATATGGATCCCGAACAACATGTACCGTCCAAATGCACCTCCCCCAAGGCAGACCTATGCTGCACCTCGTCTGCCTCCTCCACCATCTAGGCAGCCAAGGCTTCCAGCTCCACCACCCCGAGCTCCTGCTCCCACTCCCAATAATGGTTTGTGCTTCAGGTGTGGTCAGCTAGGACACCATGTGATGAGGACATGACTACCTTGGATATGACCAAAAATATTGCATATATGCATATTTGTCAGGTGATTTCTAGTGCAAACTATTCAGTAATCTATTTATGTTATCCAGAACAAAAATACTTCACACACTTTTGTGTTTTGTCTAATTGCAGGTGTATGGGACATTTGTACAATCCACATATGAAGATAAGGAAGAAAGAGATGTTTATTTGCTGTCCAAAAAGTTCTCTCACGTCACTTTTAGCCCAAGAGAAGATAGAGTCCAAGTCTCTCACGTTCTGGATTCAGATTCGGACTGCACAGACACACCTGACTCAAAACGCACACAAGTTTTTCATACGGACTCCGAATTGGGTGATTCTTTTTTTGTTGGAAACTAGATTTCGTGCACTTTCCAACCCAATTGGAATCACCTTCAAATTCGTCCGGAGCGTTGAGTTGTGGACGAAACAATCTGATGCTGCAGCAGAATCCGAGTCAAACTACAAGTCCAAAGGTGTTACATCACCTCCACTTGGGCCCATTGGCCTTGTACGACCTAGATTTAGTTTTGGGCTGCCTTGGGACGTCTTCCCACCTCCTTGGCCGCCACCCCTTGCTCCTATATAAGTAGATCCATCTAGTAGCTTTTCCTTGGGATTTGTTTAGTTAAAAGTTAGCCAACGCAACTTCGTGTACTTCGTTTGTGTCGAACGACCAGACCAAGACCGCTTACGGATCCCCACCATTATCAATACCTCATATATATTTGCAATATTCAGATTGCTTTATCATATTCTTGCTCGTTCTTCGATTGCTTGCAGGAATAGACCTTCGTGGTCAGGCTGACCGTGCTTCCGGCATCGTCAGTAACCTCAGGAGATTGGTTTAGCGATTGCTAAGGCGCAACGTCGTGCACGTTTGTAGTCGGATCGTCAAAGTCGTCTCCACCAAATCGATAGTTATCATCTCATCGAAAGATCGGGACACCCTCGCCTCTATCAAGTGGTATCAGTTATCAGGTTGCTCGGTGAGAATTTCCAGTTTTCCTAGATTAGATTTATTTTCTTACCTATTGTCCAAGAAAAAGCCACACAAAAAAAAGTTAGATCTGTTCATCCTTTATCCAAGCCAGTCTGAGCCTTTGCAATTTTCTATTCATTGCTTGCATAGTTGAATTATCGGTTGCATCGTCGGGTAAGTTGCTGGTCTTAGCGTCTAGTTCCTTTAGAGTTTCGAGTTCTGTTCACATTAGTCACGCCGCCGCTGCATCATTATCCCTTCCGCTGTCCACCATCCCATCTATTAATTTTCACCACGTGCTACGCACTGTTCATTGTCATAATCATAGTTGAGGTCATTCACATCTTCGCCTAATCCAATCTGCATCTTATCTAGTTTGTCTTGAAAAAAAAAGATAGAGAAAAAAAAGAGAAAAAAGGAAAAAAAAGAAAAAGAGAGAGAAGAAAAAGAAAAAAACCGTGATATTCAAGAGATACTAATTCATGAAGAGTGTTATCCTATGGACCATTTGTTTCATCTTGCTTGCAAAGCTGAACAGGAAATAAAACGACGTGTTGGCCACGAGGAGAACAAGCGCACGGTGCACATTCCAAGAGTTGATATGATTGTTCCTTCAACTACTAGGCATACTATGACAACCACATCCGTTGTTGTCAGGACTACATCACCTCCACCATGTGACACATCGCCCCCGAGAGTGGCTACATCATCTGAGTTGATCATAAGAGGTAATGACAAAGGTACTGATCTTCCATCTCTACATGAGAATGATGAATGCCTTGTCAATTTGAATGCACCATCTGATGAGCTACCCACTACTTTGATCACACCACCTATTTTAGAGGACTACGTTGATAATTTGACTTTGCCATGTGATCAAACAACTGAAATACCAACAATTTTGAGTGCACCCATTGAGTTAACTATTGATGCAAAAGAACCAATGTTTAATCATTTTGATATGACCTCTAATCTTGGTGATGATTCTGTGTTGAATGACTTATTGCATGTTTGCTTATTTAAGCATGTTGTAGCATGTAAATTTGATGCAAGTAAGGTTTATTCACCAATGTTGGGATGGTTTAATGATGAACATTGTCAATCTTTTGAAATGAATAAGAGCTTCACTTATATGTGCAAACTGAGTTGCAATATTTTCATGCCTTCTACTTCTTGTGCTAATTTTTTGGCTTTAGATTTTATGAACTATGCAAGTTACTCATCTATTCATGTGTCATATATGCAAAAATCAAGGGAATAAAAATGGATGACATATACATATACAACATGTACACCTTGTCTCTTTTGTTAGCCACATTTCAGATTAAGCAACGCCGAGGACGGCTTTATTTTCAAGAAGGGGAGGATGATGAGGACATGACTACCTTGGATATGACCAAAAATATTGCATATATGCATATTTGTCAGGTGATTTCTAGTGCAAACTATTCAATAATCTATTTATGTTATACAGAACAAAAATACTTCACACACTTTTGTGTTTTGTCTAATTGCAGGTGTATGGGACATTTGTACAATCCACATATGAAGATAAGGAAGAAAGAGATGTTTATTTGCTGTCCAAAAAGTTCTCTCACGTCACTTTTGGCCCAAGAGAAGATAGAGTCCAAGTCTCTCACGTTCTGGATTCAGATTCGGACTGCACAGACATACCTGAGTCAAAACGCACACAAGTTTTTCATACGGACTCCGAATTGGGTGATTCTTTTTTTGTTGGAAACTAGATTTCGTGCACTTTCCAACCCAATTGGAATCACCTTCAAATTCGTCCGGAGCGTTGAGTTGTGGACGAAACAATCTGATGCTGCAGCAGAATCCGAGTCAAACTACAAGTCCAAAGGTGTTACATCACCTCCACTTGGGCCCATTTGCCTTGTACGACCTAGATTTAGTTTTAGGCTGCCTTGGGACGTCCTCCCACCTCCTTGGCCGCCACCCCTTGCTCCTATATAAGTAGATCCATCTAGTAGCTTTTCCTTGGGATTTGTTTAGTTAAAAGTTAGCCATTGCAACTTCGTGTACTTCGTTTGTGTCCAACGACCAGACCAAGACCGCTTACGGATCCCCACCTTTATCAATACTTCATACATATTTGCAATATTCAGATTGCTTTTATCATATTCTTGCTCGTTCTTCGATTGCTTGCAGGAATAGACCTTCGTGGTCAGGTTGATCGTGCACCGGCGTGGTCAATAACCTCTGGAGATTGGTTTAGCGATTGCTAAGGCGCAACGTCGTGCACGTTTGTAGTCGGATCGTCAAAGTCATCTCCACCAAATCGATAGTTACCATCTCATCGAAAGATCGGGACACCCCGCCTCTATCAAGTGGCACCCATTGAATTAACTATTGATGCAAAAGAACCAATGTTTAATCATTTTGATATGACCTCTAATCTTGGTGATGATTCTGTGTTGAATGACTTATTGCATGTTTGCTTATTTAAGCATGTTGTAGCATGTAAATTTGATGCAAGTAAGGTTTATTCACCAATGTTGGGATGGTTTAATGATGAACATTGTCAATCTTTTTAAATGAATAAGAGCTTCACTTATATGTGCAAACTGAGTTGCAATATTTTCATGCCTTCTACTTCTTGTGCTAATTTTTTGGCTTTAGATTTTATGAACTATGCAAGTTACTCATCTATTCATGTGTCATATATGCAAAAATCAAGGGAAGTAAAAATGGATGACATATACATATACAACATGTACACCTTGTCTCTTTTGTTAGCCACATTTCAGATTAAGCAACGCCGAGGACGGCTTTATTTTCAAGAAGGGGAGGATGATGAGGACATGACTACCTTGGATATGACCAAAAATATTGCATATATGCATATTTGTCAGGTGATTTCTAGTGCAAACTATTCAATAATCTATTTATGTTATCCAGAACAAAAATACTTCACACAATTTTGTGTTTTGTCTAATTGCAGGTGTATGGGACATTTGTATAATCCACATATGAAGATAAGGAAGAAAGAGATGTTTATTTGCTGTCCAAAAAGTTCTCTCACGTCACTTTTGGCCCAAGAGAAGATAGAGTCCAAGTCTCTCACGTTCTGGATTCAGATTCGGACTGCACAGACACACCTGACTCAAAACGCACACAATTTTTCATACGGACTCCGAATTGGGTGATTCTTTTTTTGTTGGAAACTAGATTTCGTGCACTTTCCAACCCAATTGGAATCACCTTCAAATTCGTCCGGAGCGTTGAGTTGTGGACGAAACAATCTGATGCTGCAGCAGAATCCGAGTCAAACTACAAGTCCAAAGGTGTTACATCACCTCCACTTGGGCCCATTGGCCTTGTACGACCTAGATTTAGTTTTGGGCTGCCTTCGGACGTCCTCCCACCTCCTTGGCCGCCACCCCTTGCTCCTATATAAGTAGATCCATCTAGTAGCTTTTCCTTGGGATTTGTTTAGTTAAAAGTTAGCCAACGCAACTTCGTGTACTTCGTTTGTGTCCAACGACCAGACCAAGACCGCTTACGGATCCCCACCATTATCAATACCTCATATATATTTGCAATATTCAGATTGCTTTATCATATTCTTGCTCGTTCTTCGATTGCTTGCAGGAATAGACCTTCGTGGTCAGGCTGACCGTGCTTCCGGCATCGTCAGTAACCTCAGGAGATTGGTTTAGCAATTGCTAAGGCGCAACGTCGTGCACGTTTGTAGTCGGATCGTCAAAGTTGTCTCCACCAAATGGATAGTTATCATCTCATCGAAAGATCGGGACACCCTCGCCTCTATCAAGTGGTATCAGTTATCAGGTTGCTCGGTGAGAATTTCCAGTTTTCCTAGATTAGATTTATTTTCTTACCTATTGTCCAAGAAAAAGCCACACAAAAAAAAGTTAGATCTGTTCATCCTTTATCCAAGCCAGTCTGAGCCTTTGCAATTTTCTATTCATTGCTTGCATAGTTGAATTATCGGTTGCATCGTCGTGTAAGTTGCTGGTCTTAGCGTCTAGTTCCTTTAGAGTTTCGAGTTCTGTTCACATTAGTCACGCCGCCGCTGCATCATTATCCCTTCCGCTGTCCACCATCCCATCTATTAATTTTCACCACGTGCTACGCACTGTTCATTGTCATAATCATAGTTGAGGTCATTCACATCTTCGCCTAATCCAATCTGCATCTTATCTAGTTTGTCTTGAAAAAAAAAAGATAGAGAAAAAAAAGAGAAAAAAGGAAAAAAAAGAAAAAGAGAGAGAAGAAAAAGAAAAAAAACCGTGATATTCAAGAGATACTAATTCATGAAGAGTGTTATCCTATGGACCATTTGTTTCATCTTGCTTGCAAAGCTGAACAGGAAATAAAACGACGTGTTGGCCACGAGGAGAACAAGCGCACGGTGCACATTCCAAGAGTTGATATGATTGTTCCTTCAACTACTAGGCATACTATGACAACCACATCCGTTGTTGTCAGGACTACATCACCTCCACCATGTGACACATCGCCCCCGAGAGTGGCTACATCATCTGAGTTGATCATAAGAGGTAATGACAAAGGTACTGATCTTCCATCTCTACATGAGAATGATGAATGCCTTGTCAATTTGAATGCACCATCTGATGAGCTACCCACTACTTTGATCACACCACCTATTTTAGAGGACTACGTTGATAATTTGACTTTGCCATGTGATCAAACAACTGAAATACCAACAATTTTGAGTGCACCCATTGAATTAACTATTGATGCAAAAGAACCAATGTTTAATCATTTTGATATGACCTCTAATCTTGGTGATGATTCTGTGTTAAATGACTTATTGCATGTTTGCTTTTAAGCATGTTGTAGCATGTAAATTTGATGCAAGTAAGGTTTATTCACCAATGTTGGGATGGTTTAATGATGAACATTGTCAATCTTTTGAAATGAATAAGAGCTTCACTTATATGTGCAAACTGAGTTGCAATATTTTCATGCCTTCTACTTCTTGTGCTAATTTTTTGGCTTTAGATTTTATGAACTATGCAAGTTACTCATCTATTCATGTGTCATATATGCAAAAATCAAGGGAAGTAAAAATGGATGACATATACATATACAACATGTACACCTTGTCTCTTTTGTTAGCCACATTTCAGATTAAGCAACGCCGAGGACGGCTTTATTTTCAAGAAGGGGAGGATGATGAGGACATGACTACCTTGGATATGACCAAAAATATTGCATATATGCATATTTGTCAGGTGATTTCTAGTGCAAACTATTCAATAATCTATTTATGTTATCCAGAACAAAAATACTTCACACAATTTTGTGTTTTGTCTAATTGCAGGTGTATGGGACATTTGTATAATCCACATATGAAGATAAGGAAGAAAGAGATGTTTATTTGCTGTCCAAAAAGTTCTCTCACGTCACTTTTGGCCCAAGAGAAGATAGAGTCCAAGTCTCTCACGTTCTGGATTCAGATTCGGACTGCACAGACACACCTGACTCAAAACGCACACAATTTTTCATACGGACTCCGAATTGGGTGATTCTTTTTTTGTTGGAAACTAGATTTCGTGCACTTTCCAACCCAATTGGAATCACCTTCAAATTCGTCCGGAGCGTTGAGTTGTGGACGAAACAATCTGATGCTGCAGCAGAATCCGAGTCAAACTACAAGTCCAAAGGTGTTACATCACCTCCACTTGGGCCCATTGGCCTTGTACGACCTAGATTTAGTTTTGGGCTGCCTTCGGACGTCCTCCCACCTCCTTGGCCGCCACCCCTTGCTCCTATATAAGTAGATCCATCTAGTAGCTTTTCCTTGGGATTTGTTTAGTTAAAAGTTAGCCAACGCAACTTCGTGTACTTCGTTTGTGTCCAACGACCAGACCAAGACCGCTTACGGATCCCCACCATTATCAATACCTCATATATATTTGCAATATTCAGATTGCTTTATCATATTCTTGCTCGTTCTTCGATTGCTTGCAGGAATAGACCTTCGTGGTCAGGCTGACCGTGCTTCCGGCATCGTCAGTAACCTCAGGAGATTGGTTTAGCGATTGCTAAGGCGCAACGTCGTGCACGTTTGTAGTCGGATCGTCAAAGTCGTCTCCACCAAATCGATAGTTATCATCTCATTGAAAGATCGGGACACCCTCGCCTCTATCACCATGCTAGGGAATGCAACCAGAACCAGAATCAACTGGCCCTTCCAGCAACTGGCCGTGGAAGCAACCAGCCCCGCAACAACAATGCCAAGTCTTATGGTCGTGTTCGTGCCAACCACGTTGATCTGAACGAAGCTCAAGACCAGCCTGCTACTGTGATGGGTACACTCCTTGTAAATTCAATACCAGCATCCGTTTTATTTGATACAGGTGCATCACATTCATTCATGTCAAAAGATTTTGCATTCATGCATGGCATTAAAAGCGAAGACATGAACGCTTCGCTATTAGGACACACCACTGCGGGCCAATGTCGGACCTCCATGATTTGCAACGACGTCCCCGTTGAAATTGAAGGGCTAGAATTCCTAGTCTCTCCCATCGTACTGAAGTCTTGTAGCATTGATCTCATTCTGGGAATGAATTGGTTAAAGGCGCATACTGCTTCTATAGTTTGCGCCACTAAGACCGTCCATCTGCTGCACCCTTCTGATGAAATAATTAGCTACAATGCTTATCTAGTTCAGAATGCCCAGGCAAGCTTTATGCGTTGAATGCATTGAACGCTACACCACTCGAGGGCATTGATAACATTCCTATCGTTCGCGAATTCCAAGACGTCTTTCCTAAAGAACCTCCAGGGATTCCCCCTGCTACAGCTGTCGAATTCATCATTGACTTAAAACCAGGCACCACTCCTATAGCCAAACAACCTTACAAGACGCCACCGCATGAACTCATTGAGCTTAAGGAGGAAATCGACAAGTCTCTATGAAGTGGTTTCATCCGCCCAAGTTGCTCTCCTTGGGGAGCACCTTCTCTCTTTGTCAAGAAGAAGGATGGGACAACCCGATTGGAGCAAGACTACCGCCCTATTAACCAGGCTACCATTCAGAACAAATATCCTCTTCCTCGGATCAATGATCTATATGATCAACTGGCTGGTTCGTCAGTGCTCTCTAAACTTGACTTGAGGTTGGGTTACCACCAGATCCGTGTTCGTGAAGAAGATATCCCGAAGACCGCATTTGTGACTCGCTATGGTTCATACGAGTACACCGTCATGTCTTTTGGATTAAACAATGCTCCAGCCACCTTCTCTCGTCTGATGAACTATATCTTTATGGAATACCTCGACAAATTTGTCGTGGTTTATCTGGATGATATCCTTGTATATTCCAAGAATGAAGAAGAACATGCTGAACATCTTCGTCTTGTTCTGGAAAATCTTAGAGAGCATCAACTCTATGCCAAGTTCTCCAAGTGTGAATTCTGGCTTCCCGAAGTAACCTATCTTGGGCATGTCATCTCCAAGGATGGTATTGTCGTCAACCCCGAGCGAGTTCAGGCTATTCTCGGTTGGACTCCTCCGAAGAATGTCAAGCAAGTCAGAAGTTTTCTCGGACTCTCCAGCTACTGCCGTTGATTCGTCGAGAACTTCTCAGGGATCGCTAGACCTCTGACTAATCTGCTTCATAAGGGCGTCAAGTTTGAGTGGACAGAAAAGTGCTAGGAAAGTTTCCAGGCGCTCAAAGACAAGTTGACCTCTGCCCCAGTGCTTGCTCCTCCAGATACTAAGAAGGACTTCGTCATTTATTGTGATGCTTCACATCAAGGCCTAGGCGTTGTCCTAATGCAAGAGCATGAAGTGATTGCTTATGCCTCTTATCCATTGCGCCCTTACGAAGATAACTATCCAGTTCATGACCTCGAGCTTGCTGCTGTTATCCATGCACTAAAACAGTGGCGACATTAGCTTCTCGGTAATCGTTGTGAGATCTTCACCGACCAAAGTCTGAAGTATCTGTTTACTCAACCAGATCTGAACCTCCGTCAGCAGAGATGGATGGAGATTGTTGTAGATTTTAACCTGGGTATTTCTTATACCCCAGGCGAGGCTAATGTAATGGCTGATGCCTTGAGCCGCAAGTCTTACTGCAACCACCTCCAGGTTCACAAAGTTCAGCCCTCGCTTGTTGAATAATTCAGAAAGCTGAACCTCCATATTGTTCCTCCTGGTGCACTCGCTCCCCCTCCTCCGGAGTGTCGCAAGATGAACCTCCATGTTGTTTCCTGAGGTTCTCTCAATACCATAGTTGCTAGACCAGATCTTGTGGACACCATCAAATGGATACATAAATGTGACGATGAAGTCGAGAGGATTAAACATTATCTCGCAGAAGGAAAGCCCTCATTCTTCACTGTTGATGATGCAGGCACCTTATCCTTCAAAGTCACCTAGTGGTACCGAGTAACAGGGAAAACCTGAATCTGACTCCAAGGGTTATGAAAGAAGCTCATGATACACCTTTGTCTATTCATTCCCGCAGTACCAAGATGTACCAAGACATTCGTCAGAGATTTTGGTGGTCTAATATGAAGCAAGATATTGCTCGTTATGTTGTTGAGTGTGACATTTGTCGTTGTATCAAAGCAGAGCATCAAAGGCCTGCTGGAACTCTGCAACCTATCTCCATTCCTGAATGGAAATGGGACCATCTTGAAATGGACTTCATCACTGGATTCCCCAAATAGCAGAAAGGTAATGATGCTATTCTTGTCGTCATTGACCGGCTTTCCAAAGTTGCGCATTTTCTGGCTGTCAAAGAAACTATCACTGCTAGTCAGCTGGCAACCCTCTACATGTCTAGAATTGTCTCACTTCACGGTCTTCCATTGGTAATCAGTTTGGATCGTGGCAGTTTATTCACTTCAAGATTCTGGGCAAGTTTCCAAGAAGCTATGGGGACTCATATGTCTTTCGGCACTCCTTTTCATCCTCAGTCACAAGGGCAAGTTGAACCTGTCAACCAATTTCTCAAAGACATGCTTCGAGCTTGTGTTATTTCCTTCGGCAAGAAATGGGAGGAATCTCTCCCATATGCTGAGTTCTCTTATAATAATAGCTATCAAGCTAGTCTGAAGATGGCCCCCTTCGAAGTGCTATATGGACGAAAGTGCCGAACCCCTCTGAACTGGTCTGAAACTGGGGAACGTCCACTATTCGGTCCGGATATTATCCAACATGCCGAAGAACAAGTTCGCATAATTCGCGAGAATCTCAAGACTGCTCAGTCACGTCAGAAGAGTCAGTATGATCGTCATCATAAGGACATGGTCTATCAACCTGGCGAAAAGGCTTATCTTCGAGTCACACCAATGAAGGGTGCTCACCGCTTCTAGATCAAGGGCAAGCTAGCTCCTCGCTATATTGGTCCTTTCACTATTCTGAAAAGGCGTGGAAAAGTGGCATACCAACTGGAGCTTCCGCCGAACCTTTCTCAGGTTCACGATGTGTTCCACATGTCACAGCTCCGCCGTTGCTTCAAGGACCCAATCCAAGGAGTGGATCATGAAGTGCTTGAATTGCAACCGGACCTCTCCTATAAAGAGCATCTGGTACGCATTCTCGACCAAGCTGAACGCCGCACATGTCAGAAGGCGACCAAGTTCCTCAAAGTTCAGTGGTCGCACCATTCTGAAGATGAAGCCACTTGGGAACGCGAGGATCATCTGCGTGAAGAATACCCCGCATTGTTTCCTTCTACCTCCTAAATCTCGGGATGAGATTTCTTGTAGTGGAGGAGATTTGTAACGCCCGGATAATTATGCTACAGTGAAACTCTCCTAATGATGCCATGTCATCTCTGTTACTGTTGCTAATCAAGTGTTAGTTCAAAACATTTCAAATTCAAAAATGAATTAGTGACAAACACCCAAAGTTTTCAAAAGTTGAAACAAAAATGTTTGGACAGTGCCAAATATGGCATAGGTAATTATGGTGTAGAAGACACAATTTTATAAAATACTTAAATGTCCTAAATTAAATAAAATAGAAAAGGAAAAGTAATAAAAAGAAAAGGCAAAACTAAAAAGAAAAAAAAGGAAGAACCCCCCCCACTGGACCAGGCGGCCCAGCTCGCACCAGGCCGGCCCACCTGCCTAGCTGGTCCCCCTGCTGTCCCCCTTCCCTGTTCCCCCGACCAGGGTCGGAACAGGGACGCGTCCCCGCCACACCACCTCGCCGTCCCCGCCGGGAGGGGATAAGGCCGCCACGCCCCCGCCTCCTTGGTTCCTTCTCCCACTCGCCCCCGCTGCCCTCTCAATCCCTGCGCCTCCCTTCCCTCAGATCCACCTTGCTCTCCCCCTCGTCCTCCACCGCATCCGAGCGCCGCCATGGCCTCTCCACCGTAGAACTCGCGGCCACCGCAACCTCCGCACCTCTTCGACGTGTCCGCTCGCTCCACCTCCCTCGACTACGCCTCCCCGGTGAGCCGCAGGACGCCAGGTGCCCACGAACGCTGCCCCGGCCTTCGTCTTCTTCCTCGGATCCCCGCCGCGTCTCTAACAAGCACCGTCGACTCTGCAGCTACAAAACTCCCAAGGGCCATCTTGCGTGCCGCATGGTGAGTTCCCCTGTCGGTGTCAAAACCAGCGGATCTCGGGTAGGGGGTCCCGAACTGTGCATCTAGGCGGATGGTAACAGGAGGCAAGGGACACGATGTTTTACCCAGGTTCGGGCCCTCTTGATGGAGGTAAAACCCTACGTCCTGCTTGATTGATATTGATATTGTGGATGTTTACAAAGTGGATCTACCACGAGATCAAGGAGGCTAAACCCTAGAAGCTAGCCTATGGTATGATTGTAATGGTTGTTGTTGTGTCCTACGGACTAGAGCCATCCGGTTTATATAGACACCGGAGAGGGCTAGGGTTACATAGAGTCGGTTACAATGGTAGGAGATCTATGTATCCGTATCGCCAAGCTTGCCTTCCACGCCAAGGAAAGTCCCATCCGGACACGGGGCGAAGTCTTCAATCTTGTATCTTCATAGTCTTGGAGTCCGGTCGATGATGATAGTCCGGCCGATGATAGTTCGGCTGATGATGGTAGTCCGGCTATCCGGACACCCCCTAATCCAGGACTCCCTCAGTAGCCCCTGAACCAGGCTTCAATGACGATAAGTCCGGCGCGTATATTGCTTGGCATTGCAAGGCGGGTTCTTCCTCCGAATGATAGAAGATTGTGAACACCAGGATAGTGTCCGGCTCTGCAAAATAAATTCCACATTTCACCGTAGAGAGAATAATATATACACAAGTTCAATCTGCTGACGCTTTTTGCGGCATGACGTCACGCCACTACCAAGCCATTACTTGAATTGTTTTTTACTCTACCACCTCAGCGCATTTAGCGAAGCGGTTTCCTTGGCACGTCTTGTCGAAGCAGAGATCGTGTTCCCCCTTAATCCGGGATTCTCATCAATACGGACGTGGGTAACCCAACCGCGCCCGTCGCCACGCCCCCTCTATCGAAGGCGAGTCCCAAACGGTCACGGAGACAGCTCTTGGTATTCTCCCTCTTTATAACGGGACCAAGGCTTGTTTCTTTTCTTCAATCCTCCATCGAATCCTCTCCCCTCTCCAAGTTCCAGCACCTAGAGCTCCAGATTCGAGTGCTTCGGACCTTCAACAATGTCCGGTTCCGACCTCCAGGGCCAGTGGATGCCCTCCTCCGTCACGGAGGAGGAGGCCAAGTACCTGGCTTATGAGATTTCGCACAGGTTGCCTGCCGAAGGGCAGGCCATCCCCACCCCCGAGCCCGGCGAGTATGTCATTTTTGTATCCCACCTCCGTCGGGGTTTAGGCTTCCCGATGGATCCTTTTGTGAGAGGGCTCATGTTTAACTATGGGTTGGAATTCCACGATTTGGCTCCGGAGTCCATCCTCCATATTTCCGCATTTATTGTTGTCTGCGAAGCCTTCCTCCGCGTCACCCCTCACTTCAGCCTGTGGCTGAAGACCTTCAATGTGGCGCTGAAGATGATCGGGGGGCGTCAAGCGGAGTGTGGCGGGGCGGCCATAAGTAGGAGGGCCGATGCCCCGTGGCCCGCTAGCTCCTTCCAAGAGGAGCTCGGCCCGTGGCAGCAAGAGTGGTTCTATATTACCGTTCCGAGGGGCCGCAGACAAAAGCCGCCGCCCTTATTCCGCCCGGGACCTCCGCGACGGTTGATGTCGTGGGTCAACCAAGGGCTCAACTGGGGGCCGTCAAAGGACGTGCCCCTACTGCAGGGCCGGATTTGAGATCTCCTAACGAGGGAGGTTGATATGGTGGTGGTGATGCAGGTTATGCTGATTAGGCGTCTTCCGCCCTGCAAACGCCGCCCTCTCCGTCTGTGGGAGTTCAATCCGGAGGGCCCACGGATTCTTCAACACTTCATGGGTATGACACCCCTAGAGATGTACAAATTATTCTTCGGATCGCAAGAGGCGCGTCCGGAATTGACCGAGGATGCTGGCCTAAGCTGCAATCGCCCGGATTCTCAAGTAAGTAGTTCCAAGTCCGGACATACCGTTTGTTTGCCTTTCGATAGTTCGCCTTATGACCAACTTCCCTCTAAACAAGAGTGGATAGCCGAAGCAAAATTGATATGGTGTCCGGCCCCCCTCCCCGAGACCGCGCCGGATTCCGTGCTGGTCCGGATGCTTGAGGTTGCGCCTCCAGATGAAGGCGAAGGGCAAAGCAGGAAAGCTACTTCCTCGCCTAAGGAGGCTCTTGAAAGAGGGGGGATCGAGAATCCCTCCCTCCAAGGGGAGAAGAGGACTGCCTCCGAGGACCCAGGGGCAAAAGCCCCTAAATGGGGGAAGAAACCTTCGTCAGTGGGTCCTGCGTCCGGGGAGGCCCCGGCTGCACAATCTCCCTTAAAGAGTCAGCCCTCCAACGAGCCGTAAGTAGAAAGAAAGGAGTTTTATAGTAAGGGACATCCCTATTTGTGCTTCTGAGGATAACTAAAGTTTTTACCTTGTAGTTCGGATCTCCATCCTTCGCAAATGAGCTCGTCTTCGGGGGACCTTCGTCCGGAGATGATGGAGAGCGAGACGCCTCCGTCCGAGGCGCCGTCGGATAGGGCGGACGAGCCTGAAGTGTCGTCACGGAGGGAGCCCCCGGGTTTAGCAAAGCCGGATAGTTCGGCGCCAACTGGTGTACGGCTGAAGGATCTGCTTGAGAAGGCGTCTATCTCAGAAGATCACCACGCATTGATGAGCATGGTGATTGAAAGGATTTCGTCCGCCGAAGGCGGGTTGCATAATGCCGTCAGGAGTTTGCTGGCGGGGATTGAGGTACGTAAAAATGACACACCTTTTAACAGTTGTGCATATAGAATGCGCCCTATATAGATAGTAGCCCCTGAGACTCGGTAGGGTGTCGAAATCGACAGCATGCCGAGGATCAAAATCGCAGGTTTAAATTCCCGCCGTGCCGATGCAGGTGGCGGGTCGTCCGGGGGCCAGCCGAACTGATGGAGTTGCTGAACTAAAGCGGCAACTCGCTGTTGCGGATGCAGACATCACGCTGGTCAACAGGCGACTTGATAAGTCACAAGGTAAGTGGTTTTGTGCGGTCACTTGGTAAGGGGGCCGAAGCCAGCTCCTTACAACATGTGCATAAAATGCAGATAGTGCCGCTGCTGTGGAGAGCCTTCGGGCCGAACTTGCTCGAGCCAAGGAGCAGGCCAGAAGGAGCAATGCGGCAGCCTCGAGGGCGGCCGACGAGTTAGCGGCCGAAAGGGCCGCACACTGCCGTAGCAGGGAAGAGATGGCCGAAATGGCCGTGAAGTTAAAAGATGCTACCGACCGCAATGAGGCTCTTGGGAAGGAGCGCCTAGCGGGGCAAGAAGACCTGGAGAAGGCCATCGCCGAAGCCAAGGATGCCCGCTCTGCAATGCGGGCTATAAAGGAAGAGCTGCGCCAGGCCGGAGATATTGTAGCTGGCAAGCCGCTTCTGCTGCGCCGAAGGTTTACGGATCCAAAGTATGCTCAGCTGGGCCAACTGTGGGGGTCCAGAGGACCCTTATATGGACTTAGCAGCGAGTGCGGCGGACACTGTTGTGCATTTTCGAAGCCAGAAGGATCACAAGACGGAAGAGCTGTTTTGGTCTCAATTCCATAGTCCGGAGCGTTCACTTCCGCTGACCGACCGTTTGGCCGAGTGGGCTGAGCTAAATAGGTTGTCCGGGCTTGCTATGACGGATATAGTGACCCATGTCCGGCCGGATAGGCCCGAGCCGAAGAGTTACTTTGGCTTATTGCAGCAATTTCTTGGGGCGGTGCCGCATATCAAGGTGATGAAGCGGTCGGCCTGCATAGAGGGTGCGCGGATGGCACTCGCCCGTGTGAAGACACATTGGACAGAGATGGATGCCACCGCTGTTGCGACCCCGGGTTCAGATGATAACCGGTTACCCGCCGAGCACTATTTTGGCGAAGTGCTGCGTGGTGCTCGTGTAATAGAGTCGCAGTGCTCAAAAAATGTTACGTTCGAATGAACGTTTTTATGATGTAAAACAATATTTATGATGTAAGCGCCTTTTATACTTGTGCGTTCAAGTAATAGAATATCTCCTATGCGGCCGTTCATGTATACGTGTGTATAACCTGAAAGATGGCAGTCGTCGGCTTCAGCCCCCACGCACAAGGTGCGGGGGTGTTCGCAAAAAATAGCGTGTTTTCACACTTAATCCGACGTCTCGGTCCTGTAAAGGAGGTGGTAGCGTAGCAAACGAGGCAACCGGACTATAATGCTTTATCACTTTCACTTAGCCATGGAGTTCGAGGGTGGGGCTACGACATAGCCCCTGGGGGCACCGCGCTCTCCGAATTTGGGGCGCGTATGTGCCTGACCGGGAAACGGCCCTTCGTCAAAGCGGAGGAATTCTAAGCATTCCCATGGTCGATCGAGTGGTTGACCAGTCTCTCACTGTATCATGACAGTCAGTTTTCGGCTTTCTCTACTGAGGTGCTCGCCCAGCCGAATTGGGGCACAATCGCAGTAGTTCTCCTGGTGCCGCGTTAGCCGATGATACGGAACGTAAGGCAGCAAAACACAGGAGCCGGGCAAACCTAACATTTGACCAAAGACATGATTCGGAGCTGATGCATATAAGGCCTAACTCGAGACGTCGAACACTCCCGAAGGTGTTCGGTCTTTACAATAGCGGGCAAAACAATGCCCTAAGCCCCTTGTGTCCAGGTACGGGCAGGTTCTTCTGGTGCGGCCGATGCCAAAACGCCAGTCTCCACTCCGGTTATAATGAGAAACCAGGGGATTATAGCAACAAGAGACAGTAAGAAAGGTTTATGTAGGGTCTTAGTCTGAAAAGAGTCCTTGCAACGGGTCCCTACTGCACATCTGCGCCTGTGTCTCCGTTGTGCCGTATCCTGGACGGGTGTGCACGCTGTTCATCTGTAAAAAGAGAGGAACTTAGTTTGAAAAGAAATCGTGCGAGAAAGTGCATAAAAAATTGAAATATAGATTAATAAAGCTGAGCTTGTGCTAGCTCATTATGGCTTATATGTACAAACCCTTGTGATCGGGTGTGTGGCTAGGTAGCCCCTAGCTTATTTATTCCGGACTCGTCCAGCCGTGTCCGGGGTCTCAGGTGACCTTTTAATGAAATGATGCCACGTGGACTGGGCATTTTAAGCGTAAGAGACGCGTAATGTGGTATTGCATTGAAGCGGACGAAAGCTTCCCGTCCCAGTGATGCTTGATAGCTACTTTTAAATGGGGCGACATGAAAGGTTAGCTTTTCTCGTCGGAAGTTGTCAGGTGACCCGAACACAACTTCTAGTAATAATGAAATTGTGCACCTGGCGTAAGGGCCTGGCGCCACTCCTTTGAAGGAAGTGCGGCTATGCCGAATTGTAGTAGGGTCTATCCCAACTTGCGGATTGTGTCCGGATATAGCAGGTTTAAGTCACTGCCGCCATCCATCAGAACCTGCGCGAATTGCAGTCCGTCTATTATGGGATCCAGTATCAGGGCAGTCTATCCTGCGTTCTGGATACTTCTGGACTAACCAGGTGGTCGAAAGTGATTGGTTTTGACATCCAATCTCGGTGTTTCGCTAGGGTGGACCGTGCGACACTTGTCTTAGCGAGTGCCGTGTTGGTTTTCCGTACTATCACATGAAGTGAGTTTACTGTTTTAACTTCTTGTGGGAAAGTCTTTTGACTTCCGGTGCTCTGTTGGTGGGGTTCGTCATCGTCCTCGCTTGGCGCATCGAGCCCCTTGTGTCCGGCGTTGAGTCTGCCGGACTGTTTAAAAACCCAACAATTTCGGTTGGTATGGTTTGCAGGCCTTTCGGAGGTACTGTGGATTTGACATATCCGATCTAAAATTTTGTTTAAATTTGATAGCTCGTCGCTGTTGTCCTTAAGAGGCAGTGTTTTATTGTTTGGCCGCGAGCTTTTGAATCCGGTGTTGACCGCCGTGCCCTTTGGGCTTTTTTCTTTGTTCCGGCGCTGATCTTTCCTGCGCTGTGATTTTCCGTTTCCATCTCTGATCTCGGATGTACTCGGGTCGCTGGTGCCGCATCTTGCTAGCCAGCTGTCTTCTCCTGCGCAAAAGCGCGTCATGAGGCTTGTTAGCGCGGCCATTGTTCTTGGCTTCTCTTGGCCGAGGTGTCTGGCGAGCCATTCGTCTCGGACGTTGTGTTTAAAAGCTGCTAAGGCTTCCGCGTCCGGACAGTCGACTATTTGGTTCTTTTTGGTAAGGAACCTGTTCCAGAATTTGCGCGCTGATTCTCCGGGCTGTTGGGTTATATGACTCAGATCGTCTGCATCCGGAGGGCGGACATAAGTCCCTTGAAAATTTGCTCTAAACGCGTCCTCAAGTTCTTCCCAACTTCCAACAGTGTTTTCTGGGAGGCTTTTGAGCTAATGCCGAGCTGGCCCTTTGAGCTTGAGGGCTAAGTATTTTATGGCGTGGAGATCATCTCCTCTGGCCATGTGTATGTGTAGTATGTAATCTTCTATCCAGACTCCGGGGTCTGTTGTGCCGTCGTATGCCTCTATGTTTATGGGTTTGAACCCTACTGGAAATTCATGATCCAGCACCTCATCGGTAAAGCATAGCGGGTGTGCGGCGCCCCTGTATTTGGGTGTGCCGCTGTCTTCGAACACTTGTCGTGTTGTGTTACTTCCTGGGGCCCTCTTTTTTGGCCCGTAGATGGACCTAGTTGGGCCGTCCGTTTTCCCAGGATCATAAGTCGGCTTGTGTGCGGCGCCGCTTGTCGCTTTTGGCCTGTCATCTAGCCGTCTATCCGGCCAGGCGGCCTCTTTGTTTTTTGACTGTGAGGGCTCTATGGCTTCCTCGTCGAATTCTGGCAGCAGCTTGCGCTTTGGGTAGCTCTTTGTTTGATGGCCATTGCCATATTTGTCTGCGGTCTTGAGTATTTTGCTCCACTTCATTCTGAGGATGTCTTCCGCTGTTTTGAGCTTCCGTTTTTCCTTCTTCAAACTTCTTGCAGTGGCGACGAGTCTTTTGTGAAGGTTCTTATGCTCCGGTGGTGTGTCCGGACAGTTGATTGCTCCGTGAAGGGGTTGATTATCCGGTTCGTCCTGTTCGGATGGTTGCTTGGTTGTTTCTTCGTCGTCCGCTGGTTTGCCCCGCTCTATCGCTGGGTCGTTAGGAATGCTGCTTTGATCGAGGCGGGACTTAGGGCGGCGCCTATGTCGCCGTTTTGGTTGTTTATCGGCGGGATTATCCTCTGCCGCGTCCCGTTGTTCCTCGGTATCGCTTCCCTTTTGGGTGTCCACCATATGTATGTCATGTGACGAGGTGGCCTTCCAGTGCCCTGTAGGCGCTGGTTCTTGATCGTCTCCGGCATCATCGTCCATACCGTTGATGTCTTCGGAGTCGTAGTTTAGCACGTCGGATAGATCGTCGACGGTGGCTACGAAGCGGGTGGTGGGTGGGCTCTGAATTTCTTCATTGTCCGCATCCCAACCATCCTGGCCGTAGTTCGGCCAGGGCTCTCCGGATAGTGAGAGATGCTTCAGCGAATTTAAGATATCCCCGAAGGGTGAGTGCTGAAAGGTGTCCGCAGCGGTGAATTCCATGATCGGCGCCCAATCGGATTTGACTGGCAGGGGCGCAGGAGGTTCAGAGTCCAGCAGAGAGTCCGGCACCTCGGAGTCATGAGCTTTATGCGGGACAAGGTAAGTGTTCGGCTCCATCGCCGTAGAAGTTGCAGCTCCCGAGGCGGTGTCCAGCCATCCGTCCTCGATCTGAGCGATCGGCTCCGGACTATGGGTCGGAGCGGATTCATGTGCGGCCTCCAAGGTGCCGTCCGGCGGCAGAGTTAGGTCGTGCCCATCGTGACAGCGCGGCATGCTCGGCTGTGCCTCAGATCCATCGAAGATCAAGTCCCTGCGGATATCGGCCGTGAAGTTTAGGCTTCCAAACCTGACCTGACGGTCAGGGGCGTAGCTTTCGATCTGCTCCAGATGGCCAAGTGAGTTGGCCCGCAGTGCGAAGCCGCCGAATACGAAGATCTGTCCGGGGAGAAAAGTCTCACCCAGGACTGCGTCGTTGTCGATTGAAGAGGCCATCAAGCCTATCGGTGACGACACAGAGGAACTCTCAATGAAAGCACCAATGTCGGTGTCAAAACCGGCGGATCTCGGGTAGGGGGTCCAGAACTGTGCGTCTAGGCGGATGGTAACAGGAGGCAAGGGACACGATGTTTTACCCAGGTTCGGGCCCTCTTGATGGAGGTAAAACCCTACGTCCTGCTTGATTGATATTGATATTGTGGATGTTTACAAGTGTGGATCTACCACAAGATCAAGGAGGCTAAACCCTAGAAGCTAGCCTCTGATATGATTGTAATGGTTGTTGTTGTGTCCTACGGACTAGAGCCATCCGGTTTATATAGACACCAGAGAGGGCTAGGGTTACATAGAGTCGGTTACAATGGTAGGAGATCTATGTATCTGTATCGCCAAGCTTGCCTTCCACGCCAAGGAAAGTCCCATCCGGACACGGGGCGAAGTCTTCAATCTTGTATCTTCATAGTCTTGGAGTTCGGTCGATGATGATAGTCCGGCCGATGATAGTTCGGATGATGATGGTAGTCCGGCTATCCGGACACCCCCTAATCCAGGACTCCCTCATCCCCCATCTCCCGCCCCTCTCCGTTAGCTTCCTCGCGCGCCGTAGCTAGTTGCCATCGTGCCCATTTCTGTCCGCCGCCCGCGGACTCGTGGCCGTCGCCACAGTCGTCGTCATGCTCGCCTGAGCCCGTCACCATGTTCCTGGCGCTTCCAGGAACCCAACGCGCACGCGCACACGCCTTAATGTGCCCCCTAGAGTTGGATCCACTGATGCCCAAACTCCAGCGTCCGCTCCGCTGCTCGCCACCGCTATCTCCGGCTGTTTCCGGCAAAGCCCCCTCCACCGTTCAACGCACCACGACGCGCTCGTCTGTTCAGTCCCAAACCCGCCTCGTTCGAATGCCCCGTAGCGTGATCCCCGTCCGCGCCCGAACTACCGTCCATCGCACTTGTCGCCGGCGACCATTCCGGCCACCCCCACCATTGTGCTCCCCCGTCGAACGCGGCGCGAAGAGGCCGTTCCAGAGAGCTTGGCCGCGCCCCATTTGGTGCCCCGTAGGCGAAACCCGACGCTCGCCGGCGTTTGGCCGATGCGTGCGAGCTCGTCGGAGCTACTCCGGCGGCTCCGCTGAGCTGGCACACCGGGGCCTACCCCCTAGGTCACTGCTTGTGGGCCTGGGGGCCCCAACTAGCCACGTTGACCGAAGTCAACTTCGCTGATGTGGCAGCTACTGCCACTGACATGCGGGCCTGCGTCGTTTAAAACATTTTTGTAAATCAACAAAGTGCTAATTATTTCCTTATTTAATTTGGTAAAAATAATAGTCACTAACTACTGGGACCCACCCACTAATTAACCCATTTAGTTAGTTTAAACCCCCTGTTAGTACCCCTGACAATGACATGTGGGTCCCACTTGACCCACCTGTCTGGTTTGACTGGTCAACCGACCATTTGACCTGTTGACATCACTCCGATGTCATGCTTGCGTCATCGTTAACTGTTCTGGATAATGTTGGATTTAAATAAAAAATTAAAATCAGAAAATGATTAAATCTTTAGAAAATTAGTATAAAATAAACCGTAGCTCAGATGAAAATACTTTCTACATGAAAGTTGCTCAGAACGACGAGACGAATCCAGATACGCAACCCATTCGTCCGCCACACATTCCTAATATATCAAACACACAACTTTCCCCCTCCGGATCACATGTCCGAAAACGCAAAACAGCGGGGATACATTCCCGGATGTTTCCCCCTTTCGCCGATATCACCTACTACCATGTTAGGGCACACCTAACCCCGCTCATTGTCATGTCATGCATCGTTATGCTTATGTTTGCATTGTATTTACTATTTCTTCCCCCTCTTCTCTACGGTAGACTACGAGACCAACGCTGCTGCTACCCAGTTTGACTACGGAGTTGACGCCCCCTCCTTCTTGCCAGAGCAACCAGGCAAGCCCCCCCCCCCCGACCCTTGATCACCAGATATCG